>NC_079488.1:13346912-13651079 GCF_020520425.1 Spinacia oleracea | reverse complement strand
GGGGTTTTTTTGTGTCAAAACTTGTTTCCCGTTCTACAAGAGGGGAGGTTCTTTAGAAAACCGTAGAATTTTTGTACCTCGAAGGAGTCGCCACCAAACATTGTTTAAAGTCTCGTTTGGAAAGACAGCAAGTGACTCTATTTTGGAAAGACCGCAAGCAACATCACAATACTAAATAAAGTGCGAAATTAGTAAATACAAGACCCCCTAGAAAAGGACTAAGGAGTAGGTCCACATTGCCTAGAAAGGGACTAGGCAAGTAAAGATGCGGAATTGAAAGTGCGGTATTGAAATTGTGATATTGAAATTGCGGTATTGAAAGTGCGATATTTAAACTGCGGTATTAAAAGGTGCGATATTGAAATTGCAATATTGAAAGGTGCATAATTGAAATTTGTACTTGGGCACATGAGATTCGAACGCCAAGCGACTCCTTAAAAATAAGTGCGCCCGACACGAATTCAAAGCCAAAAATCTCGACTTGGGAGAGGTTGCTCAACCCAAATGTCCTAGATTTTGCATGTTAAACTTGAACTTGAAAGCTTGAATATTGAAGTTTTGAACTTGAAATAATTGAATTTTGAACTTGAAATGATTGAAATTTGAACTTGAAATGATCCTAGTTTAGGGAAATAGCCATGAACAACCCTAAACATGGTGGGATCTTGAAAATTGAAAACTTGAACTTGTATATTGAAAATGGAGTTTTGAATCTCAAAAGACTAAACCTTTAAATGTTAAAGGTGTCATCTTTGATTACCCCATGTTTGAAGATGATTCTAGTCCAAGAGGTGATTGTAAACAACTTGGACATCCTCGAATCTTGAAAAATTTGTATTTTGCATTTTGAAAAAGTTTGTATTTTTGGAAAACATGTATGATTGTTGCAAGTGGTGTTTTTTAATGATTAAAAACACCAACTTGCTAATCATTTAGAAATCAAAGCAACATAGTTTATTAGAATGGGAATCGGATTTACCTAGTTAGATTTAGGCAAGAGCTCCCAATTGCTTTTGAATTTAGGAATTTTGTATGTGTTTTTGAGGAGCTTTTGAGTGGTATTTTGAGGCGTAATGTCGAAATTACGACGTTGTATTGTTGTTCTCCTCCCCAATGTGCTGAAAATGAGGGGTATTTATAGAAGGAATTGGTGCAAGGCACCAGCACACGTCAGCGCAGGGCGCTGGACCAGCGCTGGGCGCTGGTGACGTGGCTTGAATGCCGTCAAAGCAAGGACGGGGAATCGTCCTTGTTTCGTCTTGTAGTGTTGTACTTGTTGTACGAATAGTACTAAGTTTGGCGTTTTGTATTTTCTTGGAGTTTAAGGCATCATTTAGCGTCTAAAAACAAGCCTTTCTCGGGTTTTTGAATTCCAGTTTTACGGGACGGGGCCCGGCATGCTCAGTTTTGTGGGTCGGCGCCCGAATTTGACTTGCCCTATATGATTTTGATTGGAAAAGGCCTAGTAAAAACAATGGGAGGGTCTACTAGATGAGATTGTACTTGGATTTTGAAATTGAATTTTGGAAATTGTATTTTGTACCGAGAACCGAAAGGGGAACGGTCTCGGGGGTTGGATTTTGGATCTTGAATTTGGAAATATTCTTAGCAATTGGGATTTCCGCCTGGAGTTACTCCAATCACCTAACAAGGATAATGGTATCGTCATCATCCCAAAGGGGAGACACAAATTAGGTGTCTACAGAAGCCCCCACTTTGACTGAGCGTTCGGTTAGGAAAGCGCAAGTCAAAGTATCTCGAAAGGGACGGAGAATGATCAAGATGTGCTGCAATCAAGACCACTCTTTGTACACCGGTACCTGCAGAAAACAGGCGTTAGAAAAAAGGATAGAGTCTACCTCGATGCGGTTGGTGATGACTCCGGCTTGTATTTGTATTTTTCCGCCTTCAGTTCAGGACGGAGCTTGGCATCGAAATTTTGAATCTTGAATTTTTTGAATCTTGAATTTTTGAATACCCGGAGTTAATCCGTTGGGGATGTGCTTTGCTTGGCATCGAAAATTCTTAATCTGTTCTTTATACATGTTTCCTGGCTTTGTGGATTATTTCCGCACATGTTATTATGTTTAACTGTATTCCCCTACACATCTAGTGTTTTTGGGCACTGAGTCTTGCTTAGAGTCATTCCATGAGACATGGGTAGGTAGCCTCGTTTGGAGTCTTCCATATTCAACCTTTCAAGCACCTTATTGATATAAGTGCTTTGACTGAGTCCAATCATCTTCTTTGATCTATCTCAGTAAATCTTGATGCCCAGTATGTACTGTGCTTCTCCTAGATCCTTCATCGAAAAACATTTCCCAAGCCAAATCTTGACAGAGTTCAACATAGGAATGTCATTTCCGATAAGTAATATGTCGTCGACATATAACACTAGAAAAGCAATTTTGCTCCCACTAACCTTCTTGTATACACAAGATTCGTCTGCGTTCTTGACGAAGCCAATTAGTCACTGACTGCTTCGAAACGTGTATTCCAGCTTCTTGATGCTTGCTTCAATTCGTAGATTGATTTCTTAAGCTTGCATACCTTTTTAGCATTCTTTGGATCCTCAAAACCCTCAGGCTATGTCATAAACACAGTTTCTGTTAAAACACCGTTTAAGAAAGCAGTTTTGACATCCATCTGCCATATTTCGTAATCGTAATATGCAACGATTGCTAACATTATCCGAATAGACTTTAGCATTGCAACTGGTGAAAAGGTTTCATCGTAATCCACACCGTGGACTTGCCTGTAACCTTTTGCAACCAATCTAGCTTTGAAAACTTCTAGTTTCCCATCCTTGTCCTTTTTTCAGTTTGAAAACCCATTTTCTTCCTATGGCTTGGTAGCCATCTGGCAAATCAACCAAATCCCAAACTTGGTTTTCAGACATGGAGTCTAATTCAGATTGCATGGCTTCTTTCCATTGCTTGGAGCTAGGGCTCGTCATAGCTTGTTTGTAAGTCGCAGGTTCATCACTTTCAAGTAATAGAACTTCATAGCTCTCGTTCATCAAAATACCTAAGTACCTTTCCGGTTGAGATCTATATCTCTCCGATCTACGCGGGGTTACATTTCTAGATGGTCCTTGATTCTCACCAGATACTTCTAAAGATCTCTGAGTTTCAACCTAAATGTCATCTTGAGCATTGTCTAGAGTTTGTTGTTCGACTTGAATTTCTTCGAGGTCTACTTTGCTCCCACTTATCATTTTGGAAATTTGATCTCTTTCCAAAAAGATACCATCTCGAGCAACAAACACCTTGTTCTCAGATGTATTGTAGAAGTAATACCCCTTTGTTTCCTTTGGATAGCCCACAAGGATACATTTGTCAGATTTTGGTTGAAGTTTGTCTGAAATTAATCGTTTGACGTATACTTCACAACCCCAAATCTTAAGAAAAGACACATTTGGAGGTTTTCCAAACCATAACTCATATGGAGTCTTTTCGACAGCTTTAGACGGAGCTCTATTTATAGTGAGTGCAGCTGTATTTAGTGCATGTCCCCAAAATTCTATTGGAAGTTCGACCTGACCCATCATTGATCTAACCATGTCTAGCAAGGTTCTATTCCTCCGTTCTGACAAACCGTTCCATTGAGGTGTTCCCGGAGGAGTCAATTTTGATAGAATTCCACATTCTTTCAGATGGTCATCAAATTCATAGCTCAGATATTCACCGCCTCTATCAGACCGCAGTGCTTTAATCTTCTTGCCTAATTAATTCTCTACTTCACTCTGAAATTCCTTGAATTTGTCAAAGGATTCAGACTTATGCTTCATTAGGTAGACATAACCATATCTACTGAAGTCATAAGTGAAAGTGATAAAGTACAGTTGGTCCACATATATCTGTATGGGTTAAACACAATAGTACAGTTGCTCTTTCTTCAACTTTAGAGAAAGGTTGCTTTGTCATTTTGCCAAGTAAACATGATTCGCACTTACCATAATCCTCTAAGTCAAATGGTTCTAGAATTCCTTCCTTTTGAAGTCTTTCTATGCGTTTTATGTTTATATGGCCTAATCGACAATGCCACAGATAGGTGAGATCTGAATCATTCTTTTTGGCCTTTTTGGTATTTATGTTATAAACTTGTTTGTCGTGATCTAATAAATAAAGTCCATTGACTAATCTAGCAGATCCATAAAACATCTCTTTAAAATAAAACGAGCAACTATTGTCTTTTATTAAAAAGGAAAATCCCTTAGCATCTAAGCAAGAAACAGAAATAATGTTTTTAGTAAGACTTGGAACATGGAAACATTCTTCCAGTTTCAAACCCAGCCCAGAGGGCAACGACAAATAATAAGTTCCTACAGCTAATGCAACAATCTGTCCTCCATTTCCCACTCGTAGGTCGACTTCACCCTTGCTTAACCTTCTACTTCTTCTTAGTCCCTGCGAATTGGAACATAAGTGTGAGCCACAACCTGTATCTAATACCCAAGAAGTTGAATTAGCAAGTATACAGTCTATAACGAAAATACCTGAAGATGGAACGACTGTTCCGTTCTTCTGATCTTCCTTAAGCTTCAGACATTCTCTTTTGTAATGGCCAATTCCATCACAATAAAGACAGCTTGATGTGGACTTGTCCTTCTCTGTCTTCTTTCTTGACTCAGCATTGCCCTTGGACTTTCCACCTTTCTTGAAGGGTCTCCCTTTAGCCTTGAGTAAATCCTTGGCTTCACAGTCGAGTATTATCTCAGCCTTTTTTACCAGGTGAACAAACTCTGCAACTGTTTCTTCTCTTGGTTCACTTAGGTATAGTTGCTTAAAGCGACCAAACCCACTGTGCAGTGAATTAAGCAAGGTAGAGACTGCCATCCTTTCGCTTAATGGTGTTCCTAGCAGACTTAAACGATCAAACAATGAAAGCATATGGTCTACATGGAACCTTAGTGGAACACCCACCCTTTGTTTAGTGCGAAGGACCTGAACATGTGTTTTTTGGACTTCCATACTAAAACATCTGTTATGAGAACTAACCTTCAGGCTAGACATTTATTCAATCAACTCATGGACATTTAGGTCTCTGCCCTCCGTGTTTCCACGACAGATATCCCTCAGATTCTTGATGAGCATAAAAGGTTCGTAAGCTACAAACCTCCTAGCCCATTAATCAGGATATTGTTCAGCATGAGACTCATAACCTTTTTGAGATCCGCATCCCAGGCGGCATGTCTTTCAGGGGTCATGTCTCTGGCATAGTAGCTTGGCATTGGATTGAACAGTACATACTCAAATCCATTGAGTCTGACTACTTCAACTAGCTTAGCTTCTCATTCAAGAAAATTTGTTAGGTTCAGCTTGACCATAAGCTCAGAACCCAAGATGATGTTTTGATTGTTGTTTTCTATAGTAAAACCTAATTGAAAAAGAATAAACAAATAAATAACCATTCACAGTTTCTCTTAATAAACTTAAATTCTAGCATACATGCATAATTTATCATTTATTAAGCATTTTATTCAAGTTATGTGTTCCGGCAGGTGTGAATAAAATGATTCCAAGATCCTTAAGTCATTGAATAATTAAGCACATTATGTATTTAGATTCAATTCTAAAATATTTTAGGTAAGCAAAGCCTTTGCTAATAGTCTAGAAACTACTCTTGGTTGATAGGTACGTCTAAGAACTTATTAGGTAAACCTATCTCATTTGCCACGACATAAAAGGACTCCTTACTTATATCGTTGAGTTTCACCAAAACTAACATGTACTCACAATTATTTGTGTACCTTACCCCTTTAGGATCAATAAGTAACACCTCGCTTAGGCGGAATCCTATTACTAAGATTGATGTAAAGGTTATCCAAGTAAGTGTTATTTTGGCATGACACCTTTTAACTCAATTTTTAAAGTTTGGAACTTAAGGCTCTTACTATGTTGGTTAGATTTTAAGTGAACTAAAATCCTTAATCATGCAACATAATCAAGCCACAATCTCATGCATAATTAAGACATATTTAAAGCAATAAATAACTTAAAGCATGCGTAAGATATAAATGTGATCTAGTAGGGCCCGACTTCATCTTGAAGATGGATTGGAAACTCCGTCTTGAATTTCACCATGGGAGGCGCAATTTTCTCCAAATAGGATAAGCTATAATTTAAACTAATTACAACTATTTGATGGTACGCAGACCATATTTAAGCAATTAAACTTTGGTACTTTAGACCAATATTACATTCAAATTAATGGTACGTAGGCCATATTTTCTATCCTATTTGGGACATACTAGTTACTTTTCATAACCTGCAAAACAGTACATTCATAATATACAATTCACCAATTCATTTATCAATGAATGGCTCATATAGCTGGTTAGTAGAACATATTATGCATCACATAAATATTTGCATCAATTACTCAAGGCTTCCAATAATCTACCAATTATTCAATCCTTATTAATTCTAATCGAGTTGTTTTAACCTTAAAGGAATAGACCTAATCAAGAGTTTATAACTAAAACGCTCCCACTTAAACCAAGAAATTTACATGCTTTACTAATTTTAAACATAAAATTGTATTTCCTAGTCTAACCGGAAACATACAATTTTAATTAAAATTTAAAGCTCATATAAATTATTATTTGAATCCTTTAATTTATTTTCAGTTTATTAAATTAATTTAAATTTAATCAAGGTTTTAATTTTAGTAAAATAATTAGTTTAAATAATATTTATAATAATTATATTATTCAAAATTAAATTCCGAGAAAAAAAATAAATTACGAATTTTAATTTTAATTAAAAAATCGTTTTTCCAACTGAAAATGAAAATTAAATTCAAACGAATCAATCGGGTCAAGACGAGGGCATGGGCTTGCTCCCATGTCCCGTCGAGTCCACGAAGCAGCATTGCCCTACTCGGCTGATCGCACAGCAAGGTACGAGCAGCCACACGCAAACACAGCAAGCCAAGCAAGCCACGCTTGCGCGCATCAGCTCGCTCGTTGTGGCGTAGCATTGCTCGCTGGGCGAGGTAGCGCTCGCTGGTCGAGCCAACTCTCGCTCCCTGCGCGCCCGCGCCTCGTCTCGCATGGTGCCTTGCCTCTCGCCCCATCCGCCCACTTGTCGCTGCACTCGAAGCAAGGCAGGGCTGCTGCCTTGTGCTCTCGTGCCACGCATTTGCTCGCTGCATACGTACCGCATGGCCGACGAGCTCCCTTGCTCATCGTCGCATGCCCGCACTATACAACCCCCCTTAAGGGTAACACTTAGCGTCCATTGCTTTGTGCGTGCGCGGATTTTATAAAAATCAAAACTTTTTAATATAAATTTGTAGACGAATTAATAAATCATATTAATTTCATAAATTATGTGCGAAAAATCAAAAATTTATTATTCAAATTAATTTCCGATTAAGTTTAGTTTTATGGATTCAAATCTAGGTCATAAAATTTTAAAATTTTCCAAATTTAACAAATTTTATGGTGGTTTTTAATCATGGATTCCTAATTAAATTGTCAATTAATTATGAAAATCAAATCAAATTCTAAATTATTCGAATTTCAACAAATTAATTACAATTACAAATTAGGTTGTATAATTAACAAGCTTAGACATTAAAATTGTTAAACATATACAGTAGGGCAACCATAGATTCAAGATTTACAAACAAGAATCGCAAATATTTAATTTAACATCTTAAAAATTACAAATTTTGCGTTCGAGAAACTAAAACCTCCGAAAAGTCATAGTTAGGCTTCGAATTTGGGAATTCTGGGTTCGACATCAAATCTTTGATTTTATTTAAAATTTTAAAACGACGTTCACAAGCGAAAATCACTATAAAATTATACGATTCCGACCATTATTGACTAAACTGCCGAAAAATCCGTGAACATATAATTAAATAATCGCACGAATTTGCAATTAATTACATAAAACGAAATTAATCACCCCTTTAATTCATTGCAAATTTATAAAATTTAACCATGTTAACTATAATTGATTATGGAATTAATTAGAGGCTCGTGATGCCACTATTAGGTTATGACAAATATAAAGCATATATATTTCATGCGGAAAAAACATAAATCCAGGAATCCAAATTAATTGCCACATAACAGTTGGCATAATTTAGGATACATACTTCTGTAGCGTGCCCTCCCTAGCTGCTCCCGAACCGAACAAGAACAAGTTTAGGACTCCAAGTGTAGTCCCTCCGTAGATAATCCACAGCACGTTCGGATCCGCCTTAGATTTAATTAACTAGAAGTCAACCTAAGGTTTTAAGTTATTCGAATAAAATTTGTGGCAAATTATTAACTTTAGTTTTAACCTTATAACTATATGAATACTTGAATTGTTGTATTATAAATTGTGAATGCCATCACCTATTAATTGCTTAAGGATTCGATGCATGCACGAACTCAACGCACACACGCACGCACATCCCACGAAGGGCGTTGGGTGCGCGCGTGCGCGCGGAGAGCTCGGCCCAGCAACTGCGCTCAGCCCACGAAGGGTGCGCCAGGTCTGCTGGCCTTGCCACACGCTGGGCCAGGCCTTGCGCGCTGCTTGGCTGGGCCTTGCGTGCCTTGGCGGGCTGTGGCTTTGTGCTCGCTGCTGCGCGACCTTTGCTAGGCGCGGTCCTAGCTTCGTGTTGGGCCTTGCTCCTAGCAAGCTCGTCCGATGTTTATTTCGTACGACGCGCTTCCGATTATTTTTCCGATTCCGGAATTCATTTCCGATTCGAACAATATTTAATATTTTTGATTCCGGAATTAATTTCCGTTTCGAACAAATATTTAATATTTCCGATTTCGAAATTATTTTCCAATTCCGATAATATTTCCGATTCCGACAATATTTTCGATACCGACAATATTTCCATTTCCGATAACATTTTCCGATACGTACCATGTTTCCGTTTCCGGCAACATCTACGACTTGGATAATATTTATATTTCCGATACGATCCATGTTTCCGTTTCCGGCAATACCATCGTTTCCGGAGTATTCATAATTTGCCTTTTGACGATTTCAGCTCCCACTGGAACCGAGATCCGTCGATTCCGAATATTCATAAATGGAGTATTTAATTCACTTAAATACTTGATCCGTTCACGTACTATTTGTGTGACCCTACGGGTTTAGTCAAGAGTAAGTTGTGGTTTAATATTATTAATTCCACATGAACTGAAGCGGCCTCTAGCTAGACATACAGTTCACTTGATCTCACTGAATTATTAACTTGTATAATTAATTAATACTGAAACGCATTTATTAGACTTAGCATTGAATGCATACTTGGACCAAGGGCATTATTTTCTTGATGCTCCACATCTTTTCGGACCTATTCTTGGCGCTGGGTGAATAACTTTAACACCCTAATAATTCCTTGCTTTTATAAAATAATTTTCCAACTTAAAATAAAGGAATTACTAAAGTATTACCGCCACTGTGATAACGGTTAAGGCTATTACTAGAATTACGCAGCGAAATTAAATGTCAACTAACTTTTAAAAACCATAATTAATGAAATATTGAGGCCTCCTACAATTTGGAACCATAATGGCCCAAAACCCAAAATATAAATAATTCAAACATTTCAAACGTAATTAAAATATTAAATAAAATAGTTTCAAAGAACGAAAGCATGCAACTCTCTCAATCATCCCAAGCCACATGATTTCGATCGTACTTGATCTACCAACCTGCTATATTAATCTACTCCTCAACAATGCAAGTGCAAATGATGGATCATCATAGGGTCATTAAGGCAAAGGCCATGACCAGAAACACACAAAGCACGTAGTCAGCAAAAGCTGAGTACTTACAAGCATAGAGTAAATGAAACTAAAACATGCATCACTCACTAAGTACTACTCAACATGCAAAAGCCATATAATACTTACCAAACAATCATGAGACACAAGACTCGACTCTTGACTCGACTCTTGACTCGCAATTTAATTAGAATAAGCTTCGAACGGGCCAAAAGAATAATCCACAAAGGGAAAAGGTGATGGGAGCCAACCATACACCAAATATAATAATAATAAAATCGGGCCATACCGAGTGTCGGGCCATACCGACGGAATTCCTGCGCATAATATAAATGAAACAACGTCTTGTATCATTAGTAGGAGTACGAGCTTTCCGGCAAGACTCCCCCCATTGTTCATACTCAAGGTATATACGTTCCAAGAGTTTTGCAGCTTGTTCCGGTTGCACTTTACGTTTATTAATATTTTAATAAAGGCGAACTCAAGACGCGACAACATACATACATACAATTAATAAACAACCAAAACAATCTTATTTTAATGCTTTAAGACTTGTGATCAACCAAGCAAGACACTTGTGATATTACTACCATGTTCCTCCTCACCCAAGTGAGACTCCACATCATGCATATTAACATGAGGGTTGTGCCCTTGCACGACAAATCCTAATTCATTTCATACATAATATTCCCAACTGAACCCTACATGTGCGGTGGCTTACGTGAGCTAACCATTCACATGTGGTAAAATAAATAGTACGACGAGGTACAAATAAATGGCTCAAAGTATGCTAGACATCACGTACAATAGCATACAAATAAATAATCCATCCCTTGCATGTGAAATAAACCATACATGCATAAATATTGAACAACATGATTGACAATGAAGTCCATACTCATAATAATTTCAACATGTTTGTTCAACAATTAATCCAATAAATCCAACATCACAAATCACATGCTCGTTCACCAAAATAAACATGATTCCACATAATGTAATTCACATCATCAGCAATCATGTAATGTCATTGACAAAAAGGTGTGGTCGCCCTAGACTTGTACATACCTTGAATACCTAAGCGTAGGGGCCACTTTGCAATAACGAGCACTCAACTAGAAATCACCTCCTATCATCAAAATAATGAAACTTAAAGTATTTCCATGTTCATTAAATTTCCAGCAACTTTAGAAAAATTAAAACCTCCTTTAGACTTTAGAATTCAATCGTTTTTCAATAATAAAATCGTCTCAATTTGCAAAATCAATCCCTAGTACGAAAACATACTTTTTCCGCCTTTAAAATCAATAAAAATCGACACTTTAAACCTTTATTCAAATCTGAAAATATAATTGATTATCATAATTAAAATCATCACCTAATTATGCTAATCAATTGACTCATTAGGTCTAGGTTAAAACCCTAACTTGAAAATTCCAATAAAACTAGTTTAATATCAATAAAAATCAATGCTTTATTAAATAAACAAATCTGAAAATTCATCCTTTAATAATTAAAACAAACCTAATGAATCACAACACACAAATCCTCAAACCAAGGTATTCATAACCGGTTCCCAGCATTTTAATTACTCAAAACAATATTAATATAATAATTTAAAATACGGAATTTAAATGGAATAGGTAAGGAAGAAGAGAATTATACCAATCCGGCCTATAGCACGGAACAACCACGAATTAATGTGATTGGGCGAAAAAGAAATCGAATTACGAGCACGAACAACACACACACACACGCACGCGTGTGTGCGCGCAGGGGCGAAGGGCGCAGCAGCGCTTGCACGCGGGACAGGGCACACGACACGCTGGGGCGCGCGCGCGAGAGAAGGGGCGAGAGAGCAGGGCACAGCGCGTGCTGGGGCGAGGGAGCGAGAGAGGGAGTGCGGGTGTGGCTGGCGCAAGCAATGCACACAGCAACTACAACAACGACACAGCAGCAGCGCAAGGGGCGCGCTGGCTGGGCTCGAGCAAGAGGGTGGGCGAGAATGTGGGGCTAGCAACAAGGGCACGAGCAACACACGAGGCACGAAAGTGCTCGTGCTGTGCGTGCGGGTGAACCGGACCAAAGAGGAGAGAGAAAGAGGAGTGTTGGGCAAGAAAGAGAGAAAAGGATTTATGACAAAATAGGGGGTCAATTAATGATGAGGAGTCCTATTTATAGGCTCCTTATTGTTAATGGGCTAGGCTTAGGAAATTAGAATTGGGCTTAGGGAATTAAATGATTGGGCTAGCTTAGGACTTGAATTAAATACTTTTGATTGGGCTCGTTTAATAAAAAAAATTGGACTTTTCATTTAAAACCCGAAGCCTTTAAAAAATCATTTGCAACTCATTTAATTTCCCGATTCAAGAATTAAATTCGTTTCGGAATTAATTAAAATAATAAATATTCTAATTAATTAAAATACATTAAATAAAATGCATTTAAATATTATTTAAACGATAATAAATCGTAAAATGCTTTACAAATATAATAAAATATATTTATAAATATTATACAAATACGAGGTATTACAGTCTACCCTCCTTAAAAGAAGTTTCGTCCCGAAACTTGGGTTCGGAAATCAAAATTCAACTCAAAACTTGAGACTTTCTGAGACTTTCAATACGTTCATTTACAAAAGTTTTAAGTTGATGTACTCTTTACATGATTAAACAAGACAATAATAAGTGCAAATTCGATAGAAAGCACTAAATTGGGCATAAAATAGGGAAAAACAAGGTAAAAAGCGCGAAATTTTACCGCATTCTACCCCCCTGAAAAGACACGAGTTACGACCCCGTAACTCAACTAACCTCGGGAAAAAGCTCGGGATATTTCTTTCTCATTTCGTCCTCCGCTTCCCAAGTGGCTTCCTCAGATTCTTGATTAGACCATAACACTTTGACAATTTTCACATCTTTAGTACGCGTACTACGCACTTTGCTATCAAGGATTTTGACAGGTCTTTCCTCAAAGGTTAGACTTTGGTCTAATTCTATGGTCTCCGGTTGCAACACATGCGATTTATCCAGGATATATTTCCTTAACTGAGATATGTGGAACACATTATGCACTCTATACAAGTCCATAGGCAAGGCTAGTCTATAAGCTACCTTTCCGATTCTTTCTAAGATCTCATATGGGCTTATGTACTTAGGGATTAACTTCCCTTTCTTCCCAAATCTCATGACACCTTTCATTGGTGACACTTTGAGCAACACTTTATCACCTATGTTGAACGCTTCATCCCTACGTTTCAAGTCTGCATAACTCTTTTGGCGATCCTGCGCCGCTTGAATCTTTGATTGGATGGTTCTGATTTGGTTCATGGTGTCCTCTATCATTTGAGGTCCAAACACTACGGTTTCACTAATATCGTTCCAACAAAGTGGACTTCTACACTTTCGTCCATACAAAGCTTCAAATGGTGCCATTCCAATGCTAGCATGATAGCTATTGTTATAGGAAAACTCAATCAGATCTAGGCTATCTTCCCAACTTCCTTGGAAATCAATAACGCATGCCCAAAGCATGTCCTCCAGGGTTTGGATAGTCCTTTCAGTTTGTCCATCCGTGGCTGGGTGGAAGGCTGTACTTGTTTTCAATGTTGTACCAAAACTCTTCTGCACACTTTTCCAGAAATTAGAAACAAACCTTGAATCCCTATCTGATACGATATCCTTAGGAACTCCATGTAACCTCACAACATTCTTAATGTAGGCTTTAGCAAGTTGTTCCATTTTCCAGGTTTCCTTCATTGGTATAAACACTACTGACTTGGTCAACCTATCTACCACAACCCAAATTGTATCATTCCCAGTCTTTGACTTAGGTAAACAAGTGACAAAGTCCATAGAAATACAGTCCCATTTTCAGCTTGGAATCTCTAAAGGTTGGACCTTCCCTTGAGGTCTCCTATGCTCAATTTTAACCTTCTGATAAGTCAAACATCTAGCCACAAATTCAGCCACTTCGTTCTTCATCCTTGGCCACCAGTAGACCTTTTTCAAGTCCTTATACAACTTGTCACTGAAGGAAATAATGCCCTTGGTCCAAGTATGCATTCTATGTTAAGTCTAATAAATGCGGTTCAGTATTAATTAACAAGTTAATAATTCAGTGAGATCAAGTGAGCTGAATGCCTAGCTAGAGGCCGCTTCAGTTCAAGTGGAATTAATGATATTAATCCACAGGTTACTCTTGGCTGAACCCGTAGGGTCACACAAATAGTACGTAAACGGATCAAGTATTTAATGGCATTAAATACTCCATCTATGGATATTCGGAATCGACGGATCTTGGTTTCAGTGGGAGCTGAGATCGTCACAGGCAAGAAATGAATACTCCGGAAACGATGATATTGCCGAAAACGGAAATATGGATCGTATCGGAAATATAAATATTATCCAAGTCGTACATGTTGCCGGAAACGGAAACATGGTACGTATCGGAAAATATTATCGGAAATGGAAATATTGCCGGAATCGAAAATATTGCCGGAAACGGAAATATTGTCAGAATCGGAAATATTATCGGAATCGGAAAATAATTCCGGAAACGGAAATATTAAATATTTGTTCGAAACGGAAATTAATTCCGGAATCGGAAATATTGAATATTGTTCGTATCGGAAATGAATTCCGGAATCGGGAAATTAATCGGAAGCGTATCGTATGAATTAGCATCGGACGAGGCTTGCCAGACGAAGGCCCAGCACGAAGCCGGGCCATCTTCCAGCAAGCCAGCGCGCCACGAACGCACCAGCCAAGGCTGCGCCAGGCCCACCGCAAGGCAGGCCCAGCGCGCGCCAAGGCTACGGCAGCGTGTGGGTTTGCGGCAGTGGGCTGCGTGAAGGAAATAATGCCCTTGGTCCAAGTATGCATTCTATGTTAAGTCTAATAAATGCGGTTCAGTATTAATTAACAAGTTAATAATTCAGTGAGATCAAGTGAGCTGAATGCCTAGCTAGAGGCCGCTTCAGTTCAAGTGGAATTAATGATATTAATCCACAGCTTACTCTTGACTGAACCCGTAGGGTCACACAAATAGTACGTAAACGGATCAAGTATTTAATGGCATTAAATACTCCATCTATGAATATTCGGAACCGACGGATCTTGGTTTCAGTGGGAGCTAAGATCGTCACAGGCAAGAAATGAATACTCCGGAAACGATGATATTGCCGGAAACGGAAATATGGATCGTATCGGAAATATGAATATTGTCCAAGTCGTAGATGTTGCCGGAAACGGAAACATGGTACGTATCGGAAAATATTATTGGAAATGGAAATATTACCAGAATCGGAAATATTGCCGGAAACGGAAATATTGTCAGAATCGGAAATATTACCGGAATCGGAAAATAATTCCGGAAACGGAAATATTAAATATTCGTTCGAAACGGAAATTAATTCCGGAATCGGAAATATTAAATATTGTTCGTATCGGAAATAAGTTCCGGAACTGGAAATTTAATCGGAAGCGTATCGTACGAATTAGCATCGGACGAGGCCTGCCGGACGAAGGCCCAGCACGAAGCCGGGCCATCGCCCAGCAAGCACGCGCGCCACAAGCCCAGCCAAGGCAGCGCCCAGGCCTACCGCAAGGCAGGCCCAGCGCGCGCCAAGGCCACAGATGCGTGGGCCGCGCTGCGTGGGCTGCTGCTCGCACGCGCATGGGCAGCCCTTGTGGCTGCCGTGTGTGTGTGAGTTTGTGCTCATGCGTGATTCCTAAATCTACAAGAGTTAGTGTATGATTAAATTCCTATTCCTAATTGGATAAATTAATTAAATAGGATTCATGTAGGATTCTAATTTCAATTAATTCGTATCCTACTAGGATTACGATTCCTTTTCCATAACTCTATAAATAAAGGCCTAGGGGTCATTATTTATACAACAAGTTTTAAGTATTCAAAACTAAGATTTTTAAGCAGAAAATCAGCCAATATTCTTGCCTACCTAACCGAAAATATTAGAACCTTAAGGGCGATTCTAGTTGGTCAATCTTAAGGCGGATCCGGACGTGCTGTGGACTATCTACGGAGGGACGACACTTGGAGTCCTAAAGACTTGTTCTTGTTCGGTTCGAGCGCAGCTAGGGAAGGCACGCAACAAAGAGTATGCATCTAAACTATGCTAAATGATTATGTATAAATAATATGTTTCCTGGCTTTATGGTTTTTCCGCATGATTTATGAACTGTCATATGAATCATAACCTAACAGTGGTATCACGAGCCCCTTATTATTTTCATAATCTAAATTGCATGAACATGGTTAAATATTACAAATTTGCAAGAATTAAAAGGGGTGATTAATTTTCGTAATTGTTAATTAATTGCAAATTGCGTTTATTTAATTATACGTACGCAGTTTTTCGGCAGTTTCTTCGTTACTCATCCGAATTGAGTGATTTTTGTGTCAATTCCGCATGTAAAAGGCATTCTAAAAATTTTGACAAAAATAGTATTTTTCTGCCGAACCCAGAATTCTCAAATTCGAAGCCTAACTATGACTTTTCGAAGGTTTTAGTTTTTCGAATGCAAAATTTCGTAAATTTAAGATGTTAAATTAAATATTTGCGATTCTTGTTGATAAATCTTGAATTTTTTATTGACCTACTGCATATGTTTAACAAGTTTGAATGCCTAGTCTTGTTAATTATGCAATCTAATTATTAATTATGATTAATTTGTTGAAAATTAGAATAATTTAGAATTAATTTGATTTTCATAATTAATTGTAATTTAATTAGAAACCTATGATTAAAAACCACCATAAAAATTGTAAATTTACGATAAATTTTAAATTTTTATGACCTAAACTTGAATCCATATCAATCGGAAATCAATTGGATAATAAATTTTCGATTTTTTCGCCCTAAAATTATGAAATTAATATTATTTATTAATTTGTCATTAATTTTAAATATAAATTTTAAATTTTTATGCGATTCGTTCATAAAACTTGCACGCACGAAGCAATGGACGCTTCGTGTTACCCTTAAGGGGTGTTGTATAATGCGGGCATGCGACGACGAGCAAGGGAGCTCGTCGCCCGTGCGGCACGAATGCAATGAGCAAGGGCGTAGTGCACGAGCACAAGGCAGCAGCCCTGCCTTGTGTCGTGTGCCACGAGCTATGAACGAATGGGCATGGGCGAAGAGCAAACCAAGGCAGTCGCGTGTGGGCAGCAAGCGAGCTGCGCCACAACGCGCGCTGCCTCGCACAAGAGCGCGCAGCCTCGCGCGCAGCGAGCGCAAGCTCGCGTGCCACGAGCGCTGCGCCCAGCATTACTCGCGCGCACAGCGAGCGATGTCGCGCGCCCAGCGAGCGATGGCTCGCGCGCCCAGCGAGCAATGGCTCGCGCGCCCAGCGAGCGATGTCGCGCGCCCAGCGAGCGATGTCGCGCGCCCAGCGAGCGATGTCGCGCGCCCAGCGAGCGATGTCGCGCGCGCGCACTGCGAGCGATAGCTCGCGTGCGATGGGCGCTGGCGCGCGCAGCGAGCACCAATGCGTGCGGAGGCTTGCGATAGGAAAGCAGCAGCTATGCGACGAGCGCATGGGCTGCGCGCACATGGCCAGCAATGGCTGTGTGCGTACGGCCCATGGGCGTGCAACGCGTAGGGTGTTTGCGTTACGATTAGATCGTTTTGAATGTTTAATTTGAAAATTTCAGTTCACGTAATTTTAATTAATTTTCAAATTAATAATTTGAATTATTTTCTTGGATTTTAATTTTGAATATTATAATTATAATAAATGTTATTTATTCTAATTATTTTACTAAAATTAAAATCATGAATTAATTTAAATACGACTGAAATTAAATTAAATTTTTTGGATTCAATTATAAATTGATATGAGCTTTAAATTTTAATTAAATTTGTACGTTTCCGGTTGGACTAGAAATACATTTTTATGTTTAAAATTGGTAAAGCATATGAATTTATTGGTTTAAGTGGGAGCGCTTTTTAGTCATAAACTCTTGATTAGGTCTACAAATCCTTAAGGTTAAAACAACTTGATTAGAATTAATAAGGACTGAATAATTGGTAGATTATTGGTGCCCTTGATTAATTGCTGCAAATGTTTACGTGATGCATAATGTGTGTTACTAACCAGCTATGTGGGCCATTCATGATAATGAATGGGTGAATGGTATATATTGTATATGTACTGTTTTGCAGGTTATGAAGTGACTAGTATGGCCCAAATAGGATAGAAAATATGGTCTGCGTACCATTAATTTGAATGTAATTGGTCTAAAGTACCAAAGTTATTTTTCAATTCAAATATGGTCTGCGTACCATCAAATAGTTGTAATTAATTATAGCTTATCCTATTTGAAGAAAATGGTGCCTCCCACGGAGATTTTCAAGACGGACTTTGAAGTTAAAGCTTCAAGATGAAGTCGGGCCATACTAGATCACAAATATCTTATGCATGTTTTAAGTTATTTATTGCTTTTAAATATGTCTTAAAATGCATGAGATCAAAAGCTTGATTATGTTGAATGATTAAGGATTTTAGTTCACTTAAAATCTAACCAACATAGTAAGAGCCTTAAGTTCCAAACTTAAAAATTGAGTTAAAAGGTGCCATGCCAAAATATACACTTGCTTGGATATCCTTTACATCAATCTAGTAATAGTTTTCGCTCAGCGAGGTGTTACTTATTGGTCCTAAAGGGGCAAGGTACACAAATAATTGTGAGTACATGTTAGTTTTGGTGAAACTCAACGATATAAGTAAGGAGTCCTTTTATGTCGTGGCAAAATCGATAGGTTTACCTAACAAGTTCTTAGACGTACCTATCAACCAAGAATAGTTTCTAGACTATTAGCAAAAGGATTTTGCTTACCTAAGATATTTTAGGATTAAGTCGACAAACTGTGCTTAGTTCTTCAATGATTTTAGGATCTTGGAATCATTTTATTCACACCTGCCGGAACACATAATTCGAATAAAATGCTAATAACTTGTTTGAATTGCATGGTTGCTTTAATTTCAAGTTATTATTCATGATAAATGTTTAGACTTTGCATGCTTCAATGTATGTTTTAATTATTGTTTATAATTAAATATCTTGCACTGCAATAAATCCTTTTAGAAAGGTAACAGTAAATTTCCTCGATTGGTAGTGAATCCAAGAACGATTCACGGAAATGAGAGAAAGTGAGCAATTTAAAATGTACGTTTCTTATATCGACTTTTATGGTTGTTTTCGAGTATCAAAATCGAATGGCAAACCAATTGGTGCTTGTGAATTCAAAATACACTGTAGTTTTGAGATCATAAAGCATTGAGTTTAATACGCTCAGCTTTACCAATGGTTAACAACCTAATATCTTTGTCCATTTAATTCTCGAATGAGTCTAGTTCCTAGACATTCGAATAGATCGATGCTTAGAGAACTTTAGAAGCTTCTGGTAAGATCATCTAGTTGAAACAGAATATTCAACATAAATTAAAATGGTAAAGAACCTTGTTGGTGACATTGGACATGTCTAACAAAGTATAAAAGTCAACACTAAAGAATTCAATTCTTAAGACTATAAGAAAGGGTACAAGAAATAGGAAAACGAGGAACAAATGAAAGGAATTTACGATTCCGTTTCTACCTATAAATTTATGTTTAAAGAGAAGTGACCTAGCAATCAAACTTCCTTGGTATCATATACCGCTTGAGGTTCTTACTTCGGTAATAACTCAAATAATGGAAGCTAGGATACACTAATGACCTACAAGTGGGAAATGAAGCATGGCAATGCTACATTAGTTGTAGGGTCATCTAGTTTGTTTTAAGTCCTTTCAAAGGCTGGAACTTAATGGCTATTTTGTTCCATAATCAGCATACCTAAATTTTTGCTTCAAACACAGAAAGACTCACATTCAGAAGAACAAAAACAATGCTTGTTTGTTTGTTTATTTGAATGAAATGGTCAATTACAGGTTGAGTCAATATGCTTGATTAAAACAAACAACTCTTTAAAGAACTTTACTAGGTTCAAATCAAACCCTTGATTTGAGTTCCATTAAATCTTTGGCATTGTTGCTTAGACCATATCAACAAGTTAACATTCATAAGCTCTATTTTGATGGACTTTTGAAAGTTGGTTGATTTCTAGATCAACTTAAGACAAGCTAGTCTTACTTGTTGAAAGTAACAAAGAATATGAACTATTGTTAGAACGCCTAGACGATAGAGTTCAAAGCTAAAGAAAGGTTTTATGACTTTATTATTTCACATGGATTTGAGTGAATATAGGTTTATTTACTCAAATGTGATATAAGTTGAATCTGTTTGGCTAGTTCAAAGATTCAGAAGTATAAAATCCACTCGGCAAGAAATCATAAAGATCTAGGTTAGATCATGTTGATGATTACTTGAGACCAAATATGATCATCAATGATTGTGTGTTGTAATTTCACAATCTAGCTCCATAAGATATGGCATATCTACGTTGGAATGATCGAAGTCAATTAGTACTTGATTCGATCAATGATGAATCATAAAGACTTTTCCTATAATTTCTAAAACAAAATGCTCAACTACCACCAAACTAAACCAAATTCGTCAAAGCTATTGAAAAGTAATTTCAGGATATCTTTTCAATTATATATATCTAAAGAGTTGCTAAACTCAGTGGGAGCTTAGTGTTTGTCATTCAACAAACTAAGGCCCAAGTCTAGATATATGTTTCATTGTGATTTATTCAAATAAGACACAAGGGTATTGTTTCTACCACGAATTTTTGAGAACATAATGTTTGTTTGCTCGAAATAATGTCCTTTTGGAGATTCGTTTCCAAAATGACAAGTGGGAGAAAATAGACCTCGAAAGTTTTCGAGGCGAACAACAAACATAAACGGACATTCCGGAGGCTTTTCGAAGTGCTTCAGAAAATCCGAACTTATTCTTTAAGGACTTTAGAAGTGGCTTTAAAGAATAGACATCTCTTAGAAGACTTTACAAGTGCTTCAAGGAGAACAGAATATTCAAAGGACTTTCAAGTGGCTATTTGATATTCTATTGTTTGATACCCTAGTAGGCATAGAGTTCAAGTCACTGGAACTATGAGATTCTTCTATTAGATAGTGAAGAAACATGGAGTTCAGGTCATTGAAGCTATGCGATTCTTCTATTAAATAGTGAAGAAACCTACAACTTGCAGTCAAACTATTATCATGTAGATTAATGAGTTTGTGACTTGTAAGAAAGCTATGACGAAACCTAGATTCCCTAAAATGGTTAGAGGCCATATATAGACTCAAATGTTTTAAATGGTTAGAGGCCATAAAACATACTCAATGTTTTGATGACAAAATTGAAATTTTGTTGATTTGCAAGAATGGGTTCACACCTATTGGTTGCAAGTTTGTTTTAAGGATAAAAACCATCAAACATGGAATTGTGTTCACACACAAAGCTAGATTAGTTGCTAAAGGTTACAAGCAAATTCATGGTGTAAATTGTGTTGAAACCTCATGCATAATCGTAATGCTCAAGTCTATAATTCAAGCAATGATTGCATATTGGTACATATAGCAATTGGATGACAAAACGTATTCCTCAATCAAATGTTGGAATAAACTATGTACATGGTATGTCATAGGATTTGTGGATCCAAATAAATGCTTGAAAGAGAAAGCTAGCTTATAAAATCTAAGTACAGATTTAAGCAAGCAATTGGGAGTTGGAACTGTATTTTAGTGAAGCTAATAAGTATTTTAGTTTCATAAAATGTACATGATTCTTATAGATGTATAAGAAGTTTAGTGGGAGTACATAAAAACTTATTTGGTCCTATGTGTATCACACACATATCTCTCTATTGTGAAATAACATTCAAATGCTAATGACTTAGATTTGAAATTATTCATCAATGATGGACCATGGCGAAACTTAGTACATATTGGGTATTAAGATCTATTTACAAAGATCTTATAATATTGTTTTAGATTAAGTAATGGCATTTACTAAATCAAACACGAAAGTCTCCATTGGAGATATTCGACCCATGTGAATAAATCTAAGTAAAGAATGTTTGAACTATGTATAAGCATTTACTAAGTTAAACATCAAAGAGTCTAAATGAGATTCTTAACCTATATTATATGTCAAAGAATTTAGCTGGATTCAGTATCCACTAAAATTGAATGAGCTAAAGTTACATGAATAGAATTCAATTAGGAATTATTCTGCAAAAGAATTTATCATGTATGATATAATATGAGGATCGCCAAAAACGTATCGTATGACTTTAGGCATGACGAACATATACCAGTCTCTATTGATCTAAGTGAAGATCAACTAGATTGAGATCAAGAATACTTATGGTACTTGAAAAGGTACATAGGAATAGTTCTTGATTCAAGGAAATAAAGATATGCTAAATATTGATGCTACACGCATAAACACTGGCAAAGGATCAAGCAAGACCCTTTGGAGTTAACCATTGATAAGGACGAGCTATAGAGCATCGTGTTTTGAAATGGCAACATGGGTTGGAGACCATGAGTTGTTGCGTGGGAAATTAAAATATTAATTTCTATATTCTAAGATACAGCTGGAAAGTCTTCCACATATCTGTGAACTGCTTGGATAAGTAAATCCAAACAAAGCATCACTAGCAACCTAAACAGTTGAAGTAAAAGTAATTATTGCCTAAGAAGCAATAAAACAGGGTTGTTTAAAGTTCTTCACTGAACTTGGGTAGATCACCTGTCTGCTGGCTCGATGGTTCTTCATTGAAAAAATGCGTAGAACCACTCTTGAAGCAAGAAAAACGTCTGCTAACTTGATGGTTCTTCATTGCAAAATGAGTAATACCACCATCAAAGTAAGAAAGACTAGATCACATAATAAACAAACTCGAAAAGATCTTATCATCATATCTCGAAGAACATTCGATGAAAAGGATATTAAGATTGGCAAAGCATGATAACTAAACCTATGCAACAAGTGAGAAGCAACACTCACGTTGTAGCACTGGAAATCAAGCATAGCTTTGAATTCCATGAATTGTTTTAGAAGATGGGTTTGAGGCCCATGGTTATAAAACATTGGGGTTGAACATTTATCATATATGAAATGTATTTTCATATTCCATTTAATCTTGGTTTAGTATTAAATGATGAGTCCCTTCAAATTTGACGATATATTCAAGATAGACTGTCAGGACCAGTCCTGTGACTAAGAAATGTCTATCAAGTGAACTTGAATGTCAAAGGTTGAAAATGGTCCCTAGTCGGAGTTTTCTATAAAATTGGACGCATAGAAAACGTTAGACGACTAGAATGCAAGATGACTAGTAGTTCTGTTTCTTGAACTATGTGGACATGGCAATGTCATAATCATTTTCATAGATACTTACTTTGGGAAGACTAGTATCGGACAAGACCTATGAAACTTTACTGTAAGAGATGAAAATCTGTCATAAGTAAATTTCATTAAAATTATTAGACACTAAATCCTCAATACCTGAGTGATTTGAGATTACTTGTTTGAGAACTGGTTGCTTTGACGTTGACCAACCGTCGCACCGTAAAAGGAGGCTATAAAGGCAACGCTCAGGTAATCACCTATCAAACGAAGTCTAATCTCAAGATCGCAAGATTGGGATTGTCCTCCCATAAATCGGGATGAGATGCTTAAAAGTTGTACAAGGCCACTCGGAGAGCTAGAAACTGTGAAATGCATGGCCGTGCTCGGATGAATCATAGGCTATGATTATCTGTTTATTTGATCAGTTGAACTCTGAAACCGAGGAACGCCTCTGGACATAATAAGGATGACAACTCTTACCTTATGTTCAAGAGCAAGCATCGAGCGACAAAGGAATTAGGAAATGCACACTTGTCCCTAAGGACAAGTGGGAGACTGAAGGAAATAATGCCCTTGGTCCAAGTATGCATTCTATGTTAAGTCTAATAAATGCGGTTCAGTATTAATTAACAAGTTAATAATTCAGTGAGATCAAGTGAGCTGAATGCCTAGCTAGAGGCCGCTTCAGTTCAAGTGGAATTAATGATATTAATCCACAGCTTACTCTTGACTGAACCCGTAGGGTCACACAAATAGTACGTAAACGGATCAAGTATTTAATGGCATTAAATACTCCATCTATGAATATTCGGAACCGACGGATCTTGGTTTCAGTGGGAGCTAAGATCGTCACAGGCAAGAAATGAATACTCCGGAAACGATGATATTGCCGGAAACGGAAATATGGATCGTATCGGAAATATGAATATTGTCCAAGTCGTAGATGTTGCCGGAAACGGAAACATGGTACGTATCGGAAAATATTATTGGAAATGGAAATATTACCAGAATCGGAAATATTGCCGGAAACGGAAATATTGTCAGAATCGGAAATATTACCGGAATCGGAAAATAAGTCCGGAAACGGAAATATTAAATATTCGTTCGAAACGGAAATTAATTCCGGAATCGGAAATATTAAATATTGTTCGTATAGGAAATAAGTTCCAGAACTGGAAATTTAATCGGAAGCGTATCGTACGAATTAGCATCGGACGAGGCCTGCCGGACGAAGGCCCAGCACGAAGCCGGGCCATCGCCCAGCAAGCACGCGCGCCACAAGCCCAGCCAAGGCAGCGCCCAGGCCTACCGCAAGGCAGGCCCAGCGCGCGCCAAGGCCACGGATGCGTGGGCCGCGCTGCGTGGGCTGCTGCTCGCACGCGCATGGGCAGCCCTTGTGGCTGCCGTGTGTGTGTGAGTTTGTGCTCATGCGTGATTCCTAAATCTACAAGAGTTAGTGTATGATTAAATTCCTATTCCTAATTGGATAAATTAATTAAATAGAATTCATGTAGGATTCTAATTTCAATTAATTCGTATCCTACTAGGATTACGATTCCTTTTCCATAACTCTATAAATAAAGGCCTATGGGTCATTATTTATACAACAAGTTTTAAGTATTCAAAACTAAGATTTTTAAGCAGAAAATCAGCCAATATTCTTGCCTACCTAACCGAAAATATTAGAACCTTAAGGGCGATTCTAGTTGGTCAATCTTAAGGCGGATCCGGACGTGCTGTGGACTATCTACGGAGGGACGACACTTGGAGTCCTAAAGACTTGTTCTTGTTCGGTTCGAGCGCAGCTAGGGAAGGCACGCAACAAAGAGTATGCATCTAAACTATGCTAAATGATTATGTGTAAATAATATGTTTCCTGGCTTTATGGTTTTTCCGCATGATTTATGAACTGTCATATGAATCATAACCTAACACTGCGAGCTTGCGGGCTGCGCGCGCGCGCATGGCGCCCCTCGTGGGCTGCTGTGAGTGCGTGTGTTTTTGTGTGCTACTCGAATCCTAAAGCTACCGGGATTTGTCATATGATTAAATCTAATCCTAAAAGATTTAGTTTATTTAATTAGAGTCCTAGTAGGATTATAATTAAATAAATTAGTATCCTAATAGGATTCCAAGTCCTTTTCCATAACTCTATAAATAGGTGCCTAGGGTCACATATTTACATCGAGAATTAAAGTATTCAAAGTGAGTTTTGAGAGCAAAATTCAGTCATACAATTGCCTATAAAGTGCCGAAAATAATAGTACCTTAAGGGCGATTCTAGTTGGCCAATCTTAAGGCGGATCCGGACGTGCTGTGGACTATCTACGGAGGGACGACATTTGGAGTCCTAAAGACTTGTTCTTGTTCGGTTCGGGCGTAGCTAGGGAAGGCACGCAACAAAGAGTATGCATCTAAACTATGCTAAATGATTATGTGTAAATAATATGTTTTCCTGGCTTTATGGTTTTTCCGAATGATTTATGAATTGTCATATGTATCATAACCTCACAGTGGTATCACAAGCCTCTTATTATTTTCATAATCTAAAATTGCATGAACATGGTTAAATATTACAAACTTGCAAGAATTAAAAGGGGTGATTAATTTTCGTAATTGTTAATTAATTGCAAATTGCGTTTATTTAATTATACGTACGCAATTTTTCGGCAGTTTCTTCGTTACTCATCCAAATCGAGTGATTTTTGTGTCAATTCCGCATGTAAAAGGCATTCTCAAATTCGAAGCCTAACTATGACTTTTCGGAGGTTTTAGTTTTTCGAATGCAAAATTTCGTAAATTTAAGATGTTAAATTAAATATTTGCGATTCTTGTTGATTAATCTTGAATTTTTTATTGACCTACTGTATATGTTTAACAAGTTTGAATGCCTAGCCTTGTTAATTATGCAATCTAATTTGTAATTATGATTAATTTGTTGAAAATTAGAATAATTTAGAATTAATTTGATTTTCATAATTAATTATAATTTAATTAGATACCTATGATTAAAAACCACCATAAAAATTGTAAATTTATGTTAAATTTTAAATTTTTATGACCTAGACTTGAATCCATGTTAATCGGAAATCAATTGAATAATAAATTTTCGATTTTTCGCCCTAAAATTATGAAATTAATATTATTTATTAATTTGTGATTAATTTTAAATATAAATTTTTTAAATTTTATGCGATTCGCTCATATAACTTGCACGCACAAAGCAATGGACGCTACGTGTTACCCTTAAGGGGTGTTGTATAGTGCGGGCATGTGACGACGAGCAAGGGAGCTCGTCGCCCATGCGGCACGAATGCAATGAGCAAGGCCATGGTGCACGAGCACAAGGCAGCAGCCCTGCCTTGTGTCGTGGGCTGTGAGCAATGGACGAATGGGCGAGGGCGAAAGCAAGGCACAGCAGTCGCGTGTGGGCAGCAAGCGAGCTGCGCCACAGCGCGCACTGCCTCGCGCAAGCGTGCGGAGCCTCGCGCGCAGCGAGCGTAAGCTCGCGTGCCACGAGTGCTACGCCCAGCGTCGATGCCTCGCGCAGCGAGCGATGGCTCGCAGGATCGAGCGCTGGCGAGCGCGCGCAGCGAGCGCTGGCGAGCGCGCGCAGCGAACAATGGCCCGCATAAAGCGAGCGCTAGCGAGCACGCGCAGCGAGCGATGGCTCGCGTGCATCGAATGCTGGCGCGCGCAGCGAGCACCAGCTCGCGTGATGCCTTGCGAAGGAGAGCAGCAGCAGCGATGCGACGCAGCGCATGGGCTGCGCGCACATGGCCAGCGATGGCTGTGTGCGTGTGGCCCATGGGCGTGCGTTGCGTGGGGATGTTGCGTTACGATTAGATCGTTTTGAAATTTTAATTTGAAATTTTCAGTTTACGTAATTTTATTTAATTTTAAAATTAATAATTTAAATTATTTTCTTGGATTTTAATTTTGAATATTGTAATTATAATAAATTTTATTTATTCTACTTATTTTACTAAAATTAAAATCATGAATTAATTTAAATACGACTGAAATTAAATTAAACTTTTTGGATTCAATTATAAATTTATATGAGCTTTAAATTTTAATGAAATTTGTATGTTTCCGGTTAGACTAGAAATACATTTTTATGTTTAAAATTAGTAAAGCATATGAATTTATTGGTTTAAGTGGGAGCCCTTTTAGTCATAAACTCTTGATTAGGTCTACAAATCCTTAAGTTTAAAACAACTTGATTAGAATTAATAAGGACTGAATAATTGGTAGATTATTGGTGCCCTTGATTAATTGCTGCAAATGTTTACGTGATGCATAATGTGTTTTACTAACCAGCTATGTGGGCCATTCATGATAATGAATGGGTGAATGGTATATATTGTATATGTACTGTTTTGCAGGTTATGAAGTGACTAGTATGGCCCAAATAGGATAGAAAATATGGTCTGCGTACCATTAATTTGAATGTAATTGGTCTAAAGTACCAAAGTTGTTTTTCAATTCAAATATGGTCTGCGTACCATCAAATAGTTGTAATTAGTTTTAATTATAGATTATCCTATTTGAAGAAAATGGTGCCTCCCACGAAGATTTTCAAGACGGACTTTGAAGTTAAAGCTTCAAGATGAAGTCGGGCCATACTAGATCACATTTATCTTATGCATGTTTTAAGTTATTTATTGCTTTTAAATATGTCTTAAAATGCATGAGATCAAAGCTTGATTATGTTGCATGATTAAGGATTTTAGTTCACTTAAAATCTAACCAACATAGTAAGAGCCTTAAGTTCCAAACTTAAAATTGAGTTAAAAGGTGCCATGCCAAAATATACACTTGCTTGGATATCCTTTACATCAATCTAGTAATAGTTTTCGCTCAGCGAGGTGTTACTTATTGGTCCTAAAGGGGCAAGGTACACAAATAATTGTGAGTACATGTTAGTTTTGGTGAAACTCAACGATATAAGTAAGGAGTCCTTTTATGTCGTGGCAAAATCGATAGGTTTACCTAATAAGTTCTTAGACGTACCTATCAACCAAGAAAAGTTTCTAGACTATTAGCAAAAGGCTTTTGCTTACCTAAGATGTTTTAGGATTAAGTCGACAAACTGTGCTTAATTCTTCAATGATTTTAGGATCTTGGAATCATTTTATTCACACCTGCCGGAACAATAAATTCGAATAAAATGCTAATAACTTGTTTGAATTGCATGATTGCTTTAATTTCAAGTTATTATTAATGATAAATGTTTAGACTTTGCATGCTTCAATGTATGTTTTAATTATTGTTTATAATTAAATATCTTGCACTGCAATAAATCCTTTTAGAAAGGTAACAGTAAATTTCCTCGATTGGTAGTGAATCCAAGAACGATTCACGGAAATGAGAGAAAGTGAGCAATTTAAAATGTACGTTTCTTATAGCGACTTTTATGGTTGTTTTCGAACATCAAAGTCGAATGGCAAACCAATTGGTGCTTGTGAATTCAAAATACACTGTAGTTTTGAGATCATAAAGCATTGAGTTTAATACGCTCAGCTTTACCAATGGTTAACAACCTAATATCTTTGTCCATTTAATTCTCGAATGAGTCTAGTCCCTAGACATTCGAATAGATCGATGCTTAGAGAACTTTAGAAGCTTCTGGTAAGATCATCTAGTTGAAACTTAATATTCGACATAAATTAAATGGTAAGAACCTTGTTGGGGTGACATTGGACATGTCTAACAAAGTATAAAAGTCAACACTAAAGAATTCAATTCTTAAGACTATAAGAAAGGGTACAAGAAATAGGAAAACGAGGAACAAATGAAAGGAATTTACGATAAGTTTATGTTTAAAGAGAAGTGACCTAGCAATCAAACTTCCTTGGTATCATATACCGCTTGAGGTTCTTACTTCTGTAATAACTCAAACAATGGAAGCTAGGATACACTAATGACCTACAAGTGGGAAATGAAGCATGGCAATGCTACATTAGTTGTAGGGTCATCTAGTTTGTTTTAAGTCCTTTCAAAGGCTGGAACTTAATGGCTATTTTGTTCCATAATCAACATACTTAAATTTCTGTTTTCAAAAACAGAAAGACTCAAATTCAAGAAAAACAAAAACAATGTTTGTTTGTTTATTTGAATGAAATGGTCATTTACGGGATGAGTCAATATTCTTGATTAAAACAAACAACTCTTTAAACAATAAAAACTTTACGAGGTTCAAATCAACCCCTTGATTTGAGTTCCACTAATCTTTGGCATTGTTGCTTAGACCATATCAACAAGTTAACATTCAAAAGCTCTATTTTGATGGACTTTTGAAAGTTGATTGATTTCTAGATCATTTTAAGAGAACTAGTCTTACTTGTTGAAATTAACAAAAGATATGAACTATTGTTAGAACGCCTAGACAATAGAGTTCAAAGCTAAAGAAAGATTTTATGACTTTATTATTTCACATGGATTTGAGTGAATATAGGTTTATTTACTCAAATGTGATATAAGTTGAATCTGTTTGGCTAGTTCAAAGATTCAGAAGTATAAAATCCACTTGGCAAGAAATCATAAAGATCTAGGTTAGATCATGTTGATGATTACTTGAGACCAAATATGATCATCAATGATTGTGTGTTGTAATTTCACAATCTAGGTCCATAAGATATGGCATATCTTAGTTGGAATAATCGAAGTCAATTAGTACTTGATTCGATTAATAATGAATCATAAAGACTTTTCCTATAATTTCTAAAACAAAATGCTCAACTACCACCAAACTAAACCAAATTCGTCAAAGCTATTGAAAAGTAATTTCAAAATATCTTTTCATAATATATCTAAAGAGTTCCTAAACTCAGTGGGAGCTTAGTGTTTGTTATTCAACAAACTAAGGCCCAAGTCTAGATATATGTTTCATTGTGATTTATTCAAATGAGACACAAGGGTATTGTTTCTACCACGAATTTTTGAGAACATAATGTTTGTTTGCTCGAAATAATGTCCTTTTGGAGATTCGTTTCCAAAATGACAAGTGGGAGAAGATAGACCTCGAAAGTCTTCGAGGCAAACAACAAACATAAACGGACATTCCGGAGGCTTTTCGAAGTGCTTCAGAAAATCCGAACTTATTCTTTAAGGACTTTAGAAGTGGCTTTTAAAGAATAGACATCTCTTAGAAGACTTTACAAGTGCTTCAAGGAGAATAGAATATTCAAAGGACTCTCAAAGTGCCTGTTGATATTCTATTGTTTGATGTTCTATACCCAAGTAGGCATAGAGTTCAAGTCACTGGAACTATGAGATTCTTCTATTAGATAGTAAAGAAACATAGAGTTCTGGTCAATGAAACTATGAGATTCTTCTATTAGATAGTGAAGAAACCTACAACTTGCAGTCAAACTATTATCATGTAGATTAATGAGTTTGTAACTTGTAAGAAAGCTATGACGAAAGCTAGATTCCCTAAAATGGTTAGAGGCCATATATAGACTCAAATGTTTTAAATGGTTAGAGGCCATAAAACATACTCAATGTTTTGATGACAAAATTGAAATTTTGTTGATTTGCAAGAATAGTTTCACACCTATTGGTTGCAAGTTTGTTTTAAGGATAAAAACCATCAAACATGAAATTGTGTTCACACACAAAGCTAGATTAGTTGCTAAAGGTTACAAGCAAATTCACGGCGTGGATTGTGTTGAAACCTCATGCATAATCGTAATGCTCAAGTCTATAAATCAAGCAATGATTGCATATTGGTACATATAGCAATTGGATGACAAAACGTATTCCTCAATCAAATGTTGGAATAAAATATGTACATGGTATGTCATAGGATTTGTGGATCCAAATAAATGCTTGAAAAGGAAAGCTAGCTTATAAAATCTAAGTACAGATTTAAGCAAGCAATTGGGAATTGGAACTGTATTTTAAGTGAAGCTAATAAACATTTTAGTTTCATAAAATATACATGATTCTTATAGATATATAAGAAGTTTAGTGGGAGTACATAAAAACTTAATTGGTCCTATGTGTATCACACACATATCTCTCTATTGTAAAATAACATTCAAATGCTAATGACTTAGATTTGAGATTATTAATCAATGATGGACCATGGCGAAACTTAGTACATACTGGGTATTAAGATCTATTTACAAAGATCTTATGATATTGTTTTGGATTAAGTAATGGCATTTACTAAATCAAACACGAAAGTCTCCATTGGAGATATTCGACCCATGTGAATAAATCTAAGTAAAGGATGTTTGAACTATGTATAAGCATTTACTAAGTTAAACATCAAAGAGTCTAAATAAGATTCTTAACCTATATTATATGTCAAAGAATTTAGCTGAATTTAGTATCTACTGAAACTAGATAAGCTAAAGTTACATGAATAGAATTCAATTGGGAATTATTCTGCAAAATAATTTAACATGTATGATATAATATGAGGATCGCCAAAAACGTATCGTATGACTTTAGGCATGACGAACATATACCAATCTCTATTGATCTAAGTGAAGATCAACTAGATTGAGATCAAGAATACTTATGGTACTTGAAAAGGTACATAGGAATAGTTCTTGATTCAAGGAAATAAAGATATGCTAAATATTGATGCTACACGCATAAACACTGGCAAAGGATCAAGCAAGACCCTTTGGAGTTAACCATTGATAAGGACGAGCTATAGAGCATCGTGTTTTGAAATGGCAACATGGATTGGAGACCATGAGTTGTTGCGTGGGAAATTAAAATATTAATTTCTATGTTCTAAGATACAGCTGGAAAGTCTTCCACATGTCTGTGAACTGCTTGGATAAGTAAATCCAAACAAAGCATCACTAGCAACCTAAACAGTTGAAGTAAAAGTACTTATTGCCTAAGAAGCAATAAAACAGAGTTGTTTATATTAATGAGTTCTTCATTGAACTTGGGTGGATCACATGTCTGCTAACTTGATGGCTCTTCATTGCAAAATGCGTAGAACCACTATCGAAGTAAGAAAGACTAGATCACATAATAAACAAACTCAAAAGATCTTATCATCCTATCTCGAATATCATTCGATGAAAAAGATATTAAGATTGGCAAAGCATGATAACTAAACCTATGCAACAAGTGAGAAGCAACACTCACGTTGTAGCACTGGAAATCAAGCATAGCTTTGAATTCCATGAACTGTTTTAAAGATGGGTTTGAGGCCCATGGTTGTAAAACAATGGGGTTGAACATTTATCATATATGAAATGTATTTTCATATTCCATTTAATCTTGGTTTAGTATTAAATGATGAGTCCCTTCAATTTGACGATATATTCAAGATAGACTGTCAGGACCAGTCCTGTGACTAAGAAATGTCTATCAAGTGAACTTGAATGTCAAAAGTTGAAAATGGTCCCTGGTCGGAGTTTTCTATAAAATTGGACGCATAGAAAACGTTAGACGACTAGAATGCAAGATGACTAGTAGTTCTGTTTCTTGAACTATGTGGACATGGCAATGTCATAATCATTTGCATAGATACTTACTTTGGGAAGACTAGTATCGGACAAGACCTATGAAACTTTACTGTAAGAGATGAAAATCTGTCATAAGTAAATTTCATTAAAATTATTAGACACTAAATCCTCAATACCTGAGTGATTTGAGATTACTTGTTTGAGAACTGGTTGCTTTGACGTTGACCAACCGTCGCACCGTAAAAGGAGGCTATAAAGGCAACGCTCAGGTAATCACCTATCAAACGAAGTCTAATCTCAAGATCGCAAGATGGGATTGTCCTCCCATAAATCGGGATGAGATGCTTAAAATTTGTACAAGGCCACTCGGAGAGCTAGAAACTGTGAAATGCATGGCCGTGCTCGGATGAATCATAGGCTATGATTATCTGTTTATTTGATCAGTTGAACTATGAAACCGAGAAACACCTCTGGACATAATAAGGATGACAACTCTTACCTTATGTTCAAGAGCAAGCATCGAGCGACAAAGGAATTAGGAAATGCACACTTGTCCCTAAGGACAAGTGGGAGACTGAAGGAAATAATGCCCTTGGCCCAAGTATGCATTCTATGTTAAGTCTAATAAATGCGGTTCAGTATTAATTAACAAGTTAATAATTCAGTGAGATCAAGTAAGCTGAATGCCTAGCTAGAGGCCGCTTCAGTTCAAGTGGAATTAATGATATTAATCCACAACTTACTCTTGACTGAACCCGTAGGGTCACACAAATAGTACGTAAACGGATCAAGTATTTAATGGCATTAAATACTCCATCTATGGATACTCGGAATCGACGGATCTTGGTTTCAGTGGGAGCTGAGATCGTCACAGGCAAGAAATGAATACTCCGGAAACGATGATATTGCCGGAAACGGAAATATGGATCGTATCGGAAATATAAATATTATCCAAGTCGTAGATGTTGCCGGAAACGGAAACATGGTACGTATCGGAAAATATTATTGGAAATATTGCCGGAAACGGAAATATTGTCAGAATCGGAAATATTACCGGAATCGGAAAATAATTCCGGAAACGGAAATATTAAATATTTGTTCGAAACGGAAATTAATTCCGGAATCGGAAATATTAAATATTGTTCGTAATCGGAAATAGATTCCGGAAATGGAAATTTAATCGGAAGCGTATCGTACGAATTAGCATCGGACGAGGCTTGCCGGACGAAGGCCCAGCACGAAGCCGGGGCCATCGCCCAGCAAGCATGCGCGCCACAAGCCCAGCCAAGGCAGCGCCCAGGCCTACCGCAAGGCAGGCCCAGCGCGCGCCAAGGGCCACGGATGCGTGGGCCTTGCCGCGTGGGCTGCTGCTCGCACGCGCATGGGCAGCCCTTGTGGCTGCCGTGTGTGTGTGAGTTTGTGCTCATGCGTGATTCCTGAATCTGCAAGAGTCAGTGTATGATTAAATTTCTATTCCTAATTGGATAAATTAATTAAATAGAATTCATGTAGGATTCTAATTTCAATTAATTCGTATCCTACTAGGATTACGATTCCTTTTCCATAACTCTATAAATAAAGGCCTAGGGGTCATAATTTATACACAAGTTTCAAAGTATTCAAAAGTGAGTTTTTTGAGAGAAAATTAAAACACATCTTGCTCATAAAGTGCCGAAATTTTCTAGTACCTTAAGGGCGATTCTAGTTGGTCAATCTTAAGGCGGATCCGGACGTGCTGTGGACTATCTACGGAGGGACGACACTTGGAGTCCTAAAAGAGTATGCAGCTAGGGAGGGCACGCAACAAAGAGTATGCATCTAAATTATGCTATATGATTATGTGTAAATAATATGTTGTCCTGGGTTAATGGTTGTTTCCGCATGATCTATGTAATGTCATATGTATCATAACCTAACAGTGGTATCACGAGCCCCTTATTATTTTCATAATCTAAATTGCATGAACATGGTTAAATATTACAAATTTGCAAGAATTAAAAGGGGTGATTAATTTTCGTAATTGTTAATTAATTGCAAATTGCGTTTATTTAATTATACGTACGCAGTTTTTCGGCAGTTTCTTCATTACTCATCCGAATTGAGTGATTTTTGTGTCAATTCCGCATATAAAAGGCATTCTAAAATTTTGACAAAAATAGTATTTTTCTGCCGAACCCAGAATTCTCAAATTCAAAGCCTAACTATGACTTTTCGAAGGTTTTAGTTTTTCGAATGCAAAATTTCGTAAATTTAAGATGTTAAATTAAATATTTGCGATTCTTGTTGATAAATCTTGAATTTTTGATTGACCTACTGCATATGTTTAACAAGTTTGAATGCCTAGTCTTGTTAATTATGCAATCTAATTTGTAATTATGATTAATTTGTTGAAAATTAGAATAATTTAGAATTAATTTGATTTTCATAATTAATTGTAATTTAATTAGAAACCTATGATTAAAAACCACCATAAAAATTGTGAATTTACGATAAATTTTAAATTTTTATGACCTAGACTTGAATCCATATCAATCGGAAATCAATTGGATAATAAATTTTCGATTTTTTCGCCCTAAAATTATGAAATTAATATTATTTATTAATTTGTCATTAATTTTAAATATAAATTTTAAATTTTTATGCGATTCGTTCAAATAACTTGCACGCACGAAGCAATGGACGCTTCGTGTTACCCTTAAGGGGTGTTGTATAATGCGGGCATGCGACGACGAGCAAGGGAGCTCGTCGCCCGTGCGGCACGAATGCAATGAGCAAGGGCGTAGTGCACGAGCACAAGGCAGCATCCCTGCCTTGTGTCGTGTGCCACGAGCAATGAACGAATGGGCATGGGCGAAGGGCGAGCCAAGGCAGTCGCGTGTGGGCAGCAAGCGAGCTGCGCCACAGCGCGCGCTGCCTCGCACAAGAGCGCGCAGCCTCGCGCGCAGCGAGCGCAAGCTCGCGTGCCACGAGCGCTGCGCCCAGCATCACTCGCGCACACAGCGCGCGATGTCGCGCGCCCAGCGAGCGATGTCGCGCACCAGCGAGCGATGGCTCGCGCCAGCGAGCGATGGCTCGCGCCAGCGAGCGATGGCTCGCGCCAGCGAGCGATGGCTCGCGCGCACAGCGCGCGATGTCGCCCGCCCAGCGAGCGATGTCGCGCCCCAGCGAGCGATGGCTCGCGCGCACAGCGAGCGAGCCAGCGCGCCCAGCGAGCGATGTCGCGCGCCCAGCGAGCGATCTCGCACGCGCGCACTGCGAGCGATAGCTCGCGTGCGATGGGGCGCTGTGCGGAGGCTTGCGATAGGACAGCAGCAGCTATGCGATGAGCGCATGGGCTGCACGCACATGGCCAGCAATGGCTGTGTGCGTACGGCCCATGGGCGTGCAACGCGTAGGGTGTTTGCGTTACGATTAGATCGTTTTGAATGTTTAATTTGAAAATTTCAGTTCACGTAATTTTAATTAATCTTAAAATTAATAATTTGAATTAATTTCTTGGATTTTAATTTTGAATATTATAATTATAATAAATGGAATTTATTCTAATTATTTTACTAAAATTAAAATCATGAATTAATTTAAATGCGACTGAAATTAAATTAAATTTTTGGATTCAATTATAAATTTATATGAGCTTTAAATTTTAATTAAATTTGTATGTTTCCGGTTAGACTAGAAATACAATTTTATGTTTAAAATTAGTAAAGCATATGAATTTATTGGTTTGAGTGGGAGCGCTTTTTAGTCATAAACTCTTGATTAGGTCTACAAATCCTTAAGGTTAAAACAACTTGATTAGAATTAATAAGGACTGAATAATTGGTAGATTATTGGTGCCCTTGATTAATTGCTGCAAATGTTTACGTGATGCATAATGTGTTTTACTAACCAGCTATGTGGGCCATTCATGATAATGAATGGGTGAATGGTATATATTGTATATGTACTGTTTTGCAGGTTATGAAGTGACTAGTATGGCCCAAATAGGATAGAAAATATGGTCTGCGTACCATTAATTTGAATGTAATTGGTCTAAAGTACCAAAGTTGTTTTTCAATTCAAATATGGTCTGCGTACCATCAAATAGTTGTAATTAGTTATAGCTTATCCTATTTGAAGAAAATGGTGCCTCCCACGGAGATTTTCAAGACGGACTTTGAAGTCAAAGCTTCAAGATGAAGTCGGGCCATACTAGATCACAAATATCTTATGCATGTTTTAAGTTATTTATTGTTTTAAATATGTCTTAAAATGCATGAGATCAAAAGCTTGATTATGTTGCATGATTAAGGATTTTAGTTCACTTAAAATCTAACCAACATAGTAAGAGCCTTAAGTTCCAAACTTAAAAATTGAGTTAAAAGGTGCCATGCCAAAATATACACTTGCTTGGATATCCTTTACATCAATCTAGTAATAGTTTTCGCTCAGCGAGGTGTTACTTATTGGTCCTAAAGGGGCAAGGTACACAAATAATTGTGAGTACATGTTAGTTTTGGTGAAACTCAACGATATAAGTAAGGAGTCCTTTTATGTCGTGGCAAATTCGATAGGTTTACCTAATAAGTTCTTAGACGTACCTATCAACCAAGAATAGTTTCTAGACTATTAGCAAAAGGCTTTTGCTTACCTAAGATGTTCTAGGATTAAGTCGACAAACTGTGCTTAGTTCTTCAATGATTTTAGGATCTTGGAATCATTTTATTCACACCTGCCGGAACACATAACTTGAATAAAATGCTTAATAAACATTGAATTATGCATGTATGCTAGAATTTAAGTTTATTAAGAGAAACTGTGAATGGTTATTTATTTGTTTATTCTTTTCAATTGTAGTTTTTAAAATGGCAAACAACAATTCATTCAACATTCGATCAATTCTCGAAAAGGAGAAGTTGAACGGGAAAAACTTCCTTGACTGGCAAAGGAACTTGCAAATAGTTCTTATGCAGGAAGAAAAGGAGTATGTCCTAGATGAGGCGATGCCCGAAGCTCCAGGCGACGGGATCACTCAGGCAGCCCTCAATCGTTGGATTGATGCCAACAAGGATGTGAAATGTCTAATGCTCGCCACCATGAGTGCGGATCTGCAGAAAACGTTCATCAACTCAGATGCTTTCACAATCATCAGTGAGTTGAAGAACATGCTCCAAGATCTGGCTCGAGTCGAAAGATTCGAGACTCATAGGCAAATTCTTGAGACCAAGCTTAAGAAAGGCGAGCCCGTAAGTCCACATGTTCTCAAAATGATTGGACTCATTGAGAATATGAGTCGGCTGGATCAGCAATTTTCTCAGGAAATGGCTATAGACACCATCCTCCATTCTCTTCATAGCGGGTATGATCAGTTCAAACTGAACTACAGTATGAATAGTCTGGACAAAACGCTCACTGAGCTTCAGGGTATGCTGAAGACCGCTGAAAAGACGCTCAAAAGTGATAAGCAGGATGTGCTTATGGTGCGTGGGGGCAAGTTCAAGAAATCTGGAAAGAAGAGGAATGCTAAGAAAGGTGGCAACAAGGCCAGCCCAACTAAGCAAACTGGCGCCAAATCTGCAAAGAGGAAGGTCAGTCAACCCACTTCTGAATCCGAATGCTTCTACTGCAAGAAGAAAGGGCATTGGAAGAGAGATTGCTTGAAGCTAAAGGAAGATCAGAAGAACGGAACAGTCGTTCCATCTTCAGGTATTTTCGTTATAGACTGTATACTTGCTAATTCAACTTCTTGGGTATTAGATACAGGTTGTGGCTCACACTTATGTTCCAATCCACAGGGACTAAGAAGAAGTAGAAAGTTAAGCAAGGGTGAAGTCGACCTACGAGTGGGAAATGGAGCACGGATTGCTGCATTAGCCGTAGGAACTTACTATTTGTCGTTGCCCTCCGGGCTAGTTTTGGAACTGGAAGAATGTTTCCATGTTCCAAGTCTTACTAAAAACATCATTTCAGTTTCTTGCTTAGATGCTAAGGGATTTTCCTTTATAATAAAAGACAATAGTTGTTCGTTTTATTTTAAAGAGATGTTTTATGGATCTGCTAGATTAGTCAATGGACTTTATTTATTAGATCACGACAAACAAGTATATAACATAAATACCAAAAAGGCCAAAAAGGATGATTCAGATCTCACCTATCTGTGGCATTGTCGATTAGGCCATATAAACTTGAAACGCTTAGAAAGACTTCAAAGGGAAGGAATTCTAGAACCATTTGACTTAGAGGATTATGGTAAATGCGAATCATGTTTACTTGGCAAAATGACAAAGCAACCTTTCTCTAAAGTTGGAGAAAGAGCAAATGAACTATTGGGTTTAATCCATACAGATGTATGTGGACCAATGAGTACAAATGCTAGAGGTGGTTTCAGCTACTTTATCACTTTCACTGATGACTTCAGTAGGTATGGTTATGTCTACCTAATGAAGCATAAGTCTGAATCCTTTGACAAATTCAAGGAATTTCAGAGTGAAGTAGAGAATCAATTAGGCAAGAAGATCAAGGCACTGCGGTCTGATAGAGGCGGTGAATATCTGAGCTATGAATTTGATGACCATCTGAAAGAATGTGGAATTCTATCAGAATTGACTCCTCCTGGAACACCACAATGGAACGGTGTGTCGGAACGGAGGAACAGAACCTTGCTAGACATGGTCAGGTCAATGATGGGTCAGGCCGAACTTCCATTAGAATTTTGGGGACATGCACTAAATACAGCTGCACTCACTATAAATAGAGCTCCGTCTAAAGCTGTCGAAAAGACTCCATACGAATTATGGTTTGGAAAGCCTCCAAATGTGTCTTTTCTTAAGATTTGGGGATGTGAAGTATACGTCAAACGATTAATTTCAGACAAACTTCATCCAAAATCTGACAAATGTATCCTTGTGGGCTATCCAAAGGAAACAAAGGGGTATTACTTCTACAATACATCTGAGAACAAAGTGTTTGTTGCTCGAGATGGTGTCTTTTTGGAGAAAGATCACATTTCCAAAATGACAAGTGGGAGAAAAGTAGACCTCGAAGAAATTCGAGTCGAACAACAAACTCTAGAGAATGCTCAAGATGACATTCAGGATGAAACTCAGAGATCTTTAGAAGAATCTGGTGAGAATCATGGTCAATCTAGAAATGTTACCCCGCGTAGATCGCAAAGATATAGATCTCAACCGGAAAGGTACTTAGGTATTTTGACGAACGAGAGCTATGACGTTCTATTACTTGAAAGTGATGAACCTGCGACTTACAAGCAAGCTATGACGAGCCCTAGCTCCAAGCAGTGGCAAGAAGCCATGCAATCTGAATTAGACTCCATGTCTGAAAACCAAGTATGGGATTTGGTCGATTTGCCAGATGGCTACCAAGCCATTGGAAGCAAATGGGTTTTCAAACTGAAAAAGGACAAGGATGGGAAACTTGAAGTTTTCAAAGCTAGATTGGTTGCAAAAGGTTACAGGCAAGTCCACGGTGTGGATTACGATGAAACCTTTTCACCAGTTGCAATGCTAAAGTCTATTCGAATAATGTTAGCAATCGCTGCATATTACGATTACGAAATATGGCAGATGGATGTCAAAACTGCTTTCTTAAACGGCGTTTTAACAGAAACTGTGTTTATGACACAGCCTGAAGGTTTTGAGGATCCAAAGAATGCTAAAAAGGTATGCAAGCTAAAGAAGTCAATCTACGGATTGAAGCAGGCATCCAGGAGCTGGAATATACGTTTTGATGAAGCAGTAAGTGACTTTGGTTTCATCAAAAACGCGGACGAATCTTGTGTATACAAGAAGGTCAGTGGGAGCAAAATTGCTTTCCTAGTATTATATGTCGACGACATATTGCTTATCGGAAATGACATTCCTATGTTGAACTCTGTCAAGATTTGGCTTGGGAAATGTTTTTCGATGAAGGATCTAGGAGAAGCACAGTACATATTGGGCATCAAGATTTACAGAGATAGATCTAAAAAGATGATTGGACTTAGTCAAAGCACTTATATCAATAAGGTGCTTGATAGGTTCAAGATGGCAGACTCCAAGCGAGGCTACCTACCCATGTCTCATGGAATGACTCTAAGCAAGACTCAGTGCCCAAAAACACTTGATGAGCGTAGACGAATGAATGGGATTCCGTATGCATCATTGATTGGTTCAATAATGTATGCTATGATATGTACACGCCCGGATGTTGCGTACGCACTCAGTGCTACGAGCAGATACCAGTCAGACCCAGGAGAGGCGCATTGGACTGCTGCCAAGAACATTCTGAAGTACCTGAAAAGGCACAAAGATGACTTCCTGGTCTATGGTGGAGATGATGAATTAATTGTTAAAGGCTATACGGACGCAAGTTTCCAAACCGACAAAGATGATTTCAGATCACAGTCTGGGTTTGTCTTCTGCCTCAACGGAGGAGCAGTAAGCTGGAAAAGTGCTAAGCAAAGCACCATTGCGGATTCTACAACTGAAGCGGAGTACATTGCTGCACATGAAGCAGCAAAGGAAGCTATATGGCTAAGGAAGTTCATAGGAGAACTTGGTGTAGTCCCCTCCATTAAAGGACCAATAGCCCTGTATTGTGATAATAACGGAGCTATTGCACAGGCAAAAGAGCCTAGACACCACCAGAGAGTCAAGCATGTACTTCGTAGATTTCACCTTCTACGAGAGTTCGTTGAAAGAAAAGAAGTCGAGATAAGCAAAATTGGAACTGATGACAACATATCAGATCCATTAACTAAACCTCTGCCGCAAGCGAAGCACAACTCGCACACTGCAGCTATGGGAATCAAGCATATTGGAGAATGGCTTTGATGTCTCTGTTTAATGTTTTAAAGTTTTAGAGTTTAAATCTTTGTAAAACATTATTGGTTAATCATTCACAATAAATGAAAGGAATTCATTTTTCCATTTAATTTGTGGTTTATTAAATGATGAGTCCCTTCAACTTGACGATATATTCAAGATAGACTGTCAGGACCAGTCCTGTGACTAAGAAATGTCTATCAAGTGAACTTGAATGTCAAAGGTTGAAAATGGTCCCTAATCGGAGTTTTCTATAAAATTGGACGCATAGAAAACGTTAGACGATTAGAATGCAAGATGACTAGTAGTTCTGTTTCTTGAACTATGTGGACATGGCAATGTCATAATCATTTGCATAGATACTTACTTTGGGAAGACTAGTATCGGACAAGACCTATGAAACTTTACTGTAAGAGATGAAAGTCTGTCATAAGTAAATTTCATTAAATTATTAGACACTAAATCCTCAATACCTGAGTGATTTGAGATTACTTGTTTGAGAACTGGTTGCTTTGACGTTGACCAACCGTCGCACCGTAAAAGGAGGCTATAAAGGCAACGCTCAGGTAATCACCTATCAAACGAAGTCTAATCTCAAGATCGCAAGATTGGGATTGTCCTCCCATAAATCGGGAAGAGATGCTTAAAAGTTGTACAAGGCCACTCGGAGAGCTAGAAACTGTGAAATGCATGGCCGTGCTCGGATGAATCATAGGCTATGATTATCTGTTTATTTGATCAGTTGAACTCTGAAACCGAGGAACACCTCTGGACATAATAAGGATGACAACTCTTACCTTATGTTCAAGGGCAAGCATCGAGCGACAAAGGAATTAGGAAATGCACACTTGTCCCTAAGGACAAGTGGGAGACTGAAGGAAATAATGCCCTTGGTCCAAGTATGCATTCTATGTTAAGTCTAATAAATGCGGTTCAGTATTAATTAACAAGTTAATAATTCAGTGAGATCAAGTGAGCTGAATGCCTAGCTAGAGGCCGCTTCAGTTCAAGTGGAATTAATGATATTAATCCACAGCTTACTCTTGACTGAACCCGTAGGGTCACACAAATAGTACGTAAACGGATCAAGTATTTAATGGCATTAAATACTCCATCTATGAATATTCGGAACCGACGGATCTTGGTTTCAGTGGGAGCTAAGATCGTCACAGGCAAGAAATGAATACTCCGGAAACGATGATATTGCCGGAAACGGAAATATGGATCGTATCGGAAATATGAATATTATCCAAGTCGTAGATGTTGCCGGAAACGGAAACATGGTACGTATCGGAAAATATTATTGGAAATGGAAATATTACCAGAATCGGAAATATTGCCGGAAACGGAAATATTGTCAGAATCGGAAATATTACCGGAATCGGAAAATAATTCCGGAAACGGAAATATTAAATATTTGTTCGAAACGGAAATTAATTCCGGAATCGGAAATATTAAATATTGTTCGTAATCGGAAATAGATTCCGGAAATGGAAATTTAATCGGAAGCGTATCGTACGAATTAGCATCGGACGAGGCTTGCCGGACGAAGGCCCAGCACGAAGCCGGGGCCATCGCCCAGCAAGCATGCGCGCCACAAGCCCAGCCAAGGCAGCGCCCAGGCCTACCGCAAGGCAGGCCCAGCGCGCGCCAAGGGCCACGGATGCGTGGGCCTTGCTGCGTGGGCTGCTGCTCGCACGCGCATGGGCAACCCTTGTGGCTGCCGTGTGTGTGTGAGTTTGTGCTCATGCGTGATTCCTGAATCTGCAAGAGTTAGTGTATGATTAAATTTCTATTCCTAATTGGATAAATTAATTAAATAGAATTCATGTAGGATTCTAATTTCAATTAATTCGTATCCTACTAGGATTACGATTCCTTTTCCATAACTCTATAAATAAAGGCCTAGGGGTCATAATTTATACACAAGTTTCAAAGTATTCAAAAGTGAGTTTTTTGAGAGAAAATTAAAACACATCTTGCTCATAAAGTGCCGAAATTTTCTAGTACCTTAAGGGCGATTCTAGTTGGTCAATCTTAAGGCGGATCCGGACGTGCTGTGGACTATCTACGGAGGGACGACACTTGGAGTCCTAAAAGACTTGTTCTTGTTCGGTTCGGGCGCAGCTAGGGAGGGCACGCAACAAAGAGTATGCATCTAAATTATGCTATATGATTATGTGTAAATAATATGTTGTCCTGGGTTAATGGTTGTTTCCGCATGATCTATGTAATGTCATATGTATCATAACCTAACAGCACCACCTGACTTTGTACCTCAAACTTCCATCATCATGGATTCAGAAATCTAACTCCTTACCTTGCGAAATCTTTTCCTTGATTCGCTCCAACTTTACATCACCAGCTTCATTCTCTCTAATCTCATCAAATATTGATGGTTGGATGGTTAAGGCATTCATTATTCCCACAAGGCTTTCACCACTTACTATTTCAAGGTTCAAACGCTGCATGTCCTTACACAGCTCGTTAGCAACTACTAACGCATTAACACTATGACTTGATTTCCTACTCAAGGCATCCGCAACTACATTGGCTTTTCCCTCATGGTACTGGATATCCAAATCATAGTCCTTAATTAACTCCAACCACCTTCGTTGGCGCATATTCAAATCCTTTTGTGTGAAGATGTACTTCAAACTCTTGTGGTCCGTAAATATCCTACACTTGACACCATACAGATAGTGTCCCCATATCTTCAATGCGAATACTATAGCCGCTAGCTCTAAATCATGGGTAGGGTAATTGGATTCATATGGCTTCAATTGCCTTGACGCATACGCAATAACTTTCTCGTTTTGCATCAATACACACCCTAAACCATTCTTAGAGGCATCACTATACACATCGTATGCACCACTCTCATCTGGTAAGGTTAACACTGGCGCGGTTGTCAATTGCGTCTTTAAGGCTTGGAATGCTTCCTCACACTGGTCACTCCATTCAAACTTGGTTTCCTTCTTCATCAAGGTAGTCATGGGCTTGGCTATCCTAGAGAAGTCTTGTACAAATCGTCTATAGTAGCCAGCTAATCCTAGAAAACTACGAATGTCAGTCACACTCTTGGGTGTAGGCCATTCACTTACAGCTTTGATCTTAGCAGGGTCAACTGCCACTCCTTCTTTTGACACAAAATGTCCCAAAAATGCAACTCTTTCCAACCAAAACTCACACTTTGAGAACTTGGCATACAACTGGTTATCTCTCAAGGTACTCAACACCGATCTCAAGTGTTCCGCGTGATCTTCTTCACTCTTTGAATACACTAGGATGTCATCTATGAAAACCACTACAAACTTGTCCAAATAGGCATGGAATACACGGTTCATTAAGTCCATAAATATTGCAGGGGCATTGGTTAACCCAAAAGGCATAACAGTGAACTCATAATGTCCGTATCTAGTTCTGAATGCAGTCTTTGGTATGTCATGGTCAGCGATTCTCAATTGATGATAACCCGAACGCAAATCGATCTTTGAAAAGATTCCTGCTCCTTTTAGTTGGTCAAATAGGTCTTCTATCCTAGGTAATGGATATTTGTTCTTGATTGTGACTTTATTGAGCTCCCTGTAGTCTATACAGAGCCTCATGCTTCCATCCTTTTTCTTCACAAACAACACTGGTGCTCCCCAAGGCGATGCGCTTGGCCTAATATAACCTTTCTCCAATAGATCCTCTAGTTGGCTTTTTAATTCATTCATTTCTGCTGGAGCCATTCGATAAGGTGCTTTTGAAATAGGGGCGGTTCCAGGCACTAAATCTATGGTAAAGGAAATAGGTCGATTGGGATGCATCCCCGGGATCTCTTCTGGAAATACATCAAGGAATTCATTGACTACTGCAATATCCTCAAGCTGATCCTTGATCTCATGCTCTCAGTTCCTCACATTACATAAGAAGGCTGGGTTCCCTTTACTGACTAGCTTCACGAGTTCCATTGCCGTGATGATTCCTATGTTCTTAGGGTTACCAAAACGACGATATGACACTAGTTTGCCTAGGCTAGACCTCAAGTGAACCTTCTGCTTCTCACAATCTATTTTGGCTTTGAACTTGGCCAACCAATCCATTCCTAGAATTACGTCTAGCTCTCCTAGCTCGAATTCGATTAGGTTAGATAAGAACACGGTCTTGGCTATGGTCATAGGCACATCTCTATGGATTTTGGTACACTTCACTATACTACCAGTAGGTATGACTATAGGTACTTCAATTGATTCAGGCTCTTTCAACCCTAATTTCCCCAAAGCATCTACTGATATAAAAGAATAAGTCGCACCAGAATCAAATAGAACTTTAACTGAAACGGAATTAATAGAAAAAGTACCCGTTATGACGTCAGAGTAAGTCTCCGCTTCTTGCCTAGATATCACATTCAACTTTCCTTGGGAAACTCCTTTGTTATAGCCACCTCCATTGGTGTTCCCATTGTTGTTTCGATTCCCATTCTGCTGTTGGTTCCCTTCAGGCTTTCCATGGTTCTGGTGATTGCCATTGCTATTGCCATTTTTACCACTTTGGTAGTTCCTTTGATTTCCACCTCCATTTTCCCCATTCCGGTTCTGATTATTCCGGTTATTGCCTTGGTGGTTACCTTGATTAGGCTTTCCATTCTTAGAATAGAATTCATACTCCCTATGGCCTAACTTCTGACAGAATCTACAAGTCACTAAATTCCCATCACAATCTTTTCCAGGGTGATTCATGTTACAGCGCTTACATTCGTAGGTCCGTAATCCATTCCTTCCAGACTGATTTCCACCACCTTGGTTGTTGCGATTACCACCATTGTTAGCCCTAAACTGGAAATTCCCATTTCCTTTGTGCTTCTTAAAATTCCCCTGATTCTGATGGTTATTTCCTTGATTCGAGCTTCCACCATCCTTTCTCTTTTCAGCACTACCATTCTTCCTTTGCTGTAGCCCATACAGGTGAGCAGCTTTTCCGTACAGGGTGTCTAATGAGGTAAAGGTCTCTCCAGACAACAACAGCTGTAAGTCCATGGTCAAACCATTCTCAAATCTTTGAGCCCTGAGCTCTTCCGTTGCCACCACTTCAGGTGCAAACCTACACAGCTCTATAAACTTAGAATAGTATTCCGTCATAGACAGACCTCCCATTTTGAGTTCAATGAACTCCTGCGCCTTTTGCTTCTTCAGGTAGGGTGGGTAAAACTTGTTCCTTAGTGCAGTTTTGAATGCTTCCCATCCAAAGTTAGGTGTGGCTCTAAGGGTATTTTCACATCGTTGCCACCATAAATCAGCTTCACCCCTCAGGTAGTACACAACACTATTCACCCTAAGGTTTTCGGGGTAATTCACAGCTACAATGAGTTTATCAAACTCTCTCAACCAGTTCTCTAACACACTTGGTTCAATCTCTCCGCTATAGAGTGGAGGCTTGCTTTGAGCTATTTTCTTAAACATTTCCCCAGCCGGGTCATGCATTGGGTTTGCTCTGGTTTGAGCTAGGTCACGAACTACCTCAGCTAGTTGTCTAACCACTTAAGAAATCTCTTGGCTAGCCATATCCCTTCTCCTGAATAAATAAAAGGCTAACTTTAATATTGGTTAGACATGACATCACTAAGGCACTGGTTCGACAACGAACCTACTCACAACAAGAACACATTTAAGCGCAACCTAGGGGGAAGAGTTGGCGCCACTTTCGGACCTTCTCCCCCACTACTCGATGCAAGTAAATTTAGATGGTTGCTACTAAACCACCTTGCACATAAAATTTCATTGAAGAAATAACAAATAATCCCTTTGCGATACCCACAAGACTTAGGATTGAGAATTAAACTTAAAGAGTAACGAAAAAGGAAATTCTATTCTTTTATTAAAACTCTAATGAATAAGTCTTACATCCACTAATGCCATAACATTTATTCTCCAACTATAATAAACTAAAACCATAAATAGTAGCTTTGCCACTTTATTAATCAACGAAAAATAAAACTAAGGATTACATTTCTCTAGAGACTAACGTCATCACGACGATAATTTCTTTCCTTGTATTGCTCTGGAGTAAAGTCTTGATCATTAGGATCATCCAAGTCTTCTTCCGGATCCGAGTCTTCATCCATAGCCTCATCATTTTGCCGTGGCTCACTATCAACCACATTATTCTCTTCAAGCTCATCTTCAGATCCACTGGATATCTCAATGGTTGGTTCAGAAACTATAGGGTTAGGATTTTCAATCTCTACCACATCATCATCACTATCCTCCTCAACATCACTAGCTTGTTCATCATGGATCATGCCATCCTCACCATCACTTTCTACTCCTCCATAGCCCATACCTAGACCCGCAGAATACTTCCCATCCTTATAGCTAATTTCCGCAACCTCTAGGATAGTAGCAAGAACCTCAGAATCATACTTCCACCTACCATCACTAGTCCCATATTTGTACCAATTAGGGGTACCATCACCATAATGCATGTCACTGAACCTATTCTTGAGGTCTTTGTAAGGCTTCTTATGGGGTAAACAATGTATAATCATACTAGCCATCATATCTTTGTGCCTAAGGTGGGGCATATTCTTGGTCGAAGCCAAATAGTCACAAGCAAACACGATCTTTTGAACATACGTGCGAGGAGTCTCATTATCCATCTTCTCTAAGTATCCTAGACTGGTGAACTTAGAAGGTAGCATCCTTAATTCCTGAAAATTCACAACTCAAAAGTCTTACTAACGCGTTTCCGTAGAAATTCCAACCCCAAAAGGATACAATAAATAGTTCGTGGAGCCATACAATTTCAATGCACAAATATATGCTCAACATGAAATATGATGCAATTAATCACATGAAGCAAGATAAAACATGGTTAGAACATATACATGGCACTTAATAATCACATTGTCACATAATATGCATTCTTAGACTAATATGCCCTTCTTAGTCTACCCATTTCTCACTTGAAAATAATATTAATTTTCGAAATTAATTAAGAAATAACTCCTAACTTTGTTGAAATTATTTAAATTAAAATCGAAAATTAATAAGAATTATTGATTAATTAAATAAATAAATAAATAAATTTCGGATAATAAAAAAAATAGAAAGAAATCCGAAAAATTAAAATATAAATTCGAGAAAAAGTATTCGAATAATAATAAATAAATAAATAATTAAATAAAATAAATAATTCGGATATTTTAAGAAAATCCAAAAATTATAAGATATTTTTTTTTTTTCGAATTTAGTTCAAAATTTTCGAGTGAAATAAATAAATAAGAAAAATATTTCGGAAATTTTAATTAAATTAAATAATTACCCAACTTTTCAACTCATTTCAAACGACCCAAAATAATTGATATTTGACCTTTAAAATATTGAGTACTCAAAATAATACGTTTTGACTTTAGGAAAATAATTTTCGAAAATCCTAAAGTTCCGCAATCATAGTTTAAGGATTTACCACTTTGCACTATTAATTAATGCAAAGCAGCTCTCAAACTAGAGATCTACAAATACCACTTTGTAACACCCTAATAATTCCTTGCTTTTATAAAATCATTTTCCAACTTAAAATAAAGGAATTACTAAAGTATTACCGCCACCGTGATAACGGTTAAGGCTATTACCAGAATTACGCAGCGGAATTAAATGTCAACTAACTTTTAAAAACCATAATTAATGAAATATTGAGGCCTCCTACAATTTGGAACCATAATGGCCCAAAACCCAAAATATAAATAATTCAAACATTTCAAACGTAATTAAAATATTAAATAAAATAGTTTCAAAGAAAAAAAACATGCAACTCTCTCAATCATCCCAAGCCACATGATTTCGATCGTACTTGATCTACCAACCTGCTATATTAATCTACTCCCCAACAATGCAAGTGCAAATGATGGATCATCATAGGGTCATTAAGGCAAAGGCCATGACCTGAAACACACAAAGCACGTAGTCAGCAAAAGCTGAGTACTTACAAGCATAGAGTAAATGAAACTAAAACATGCATCACTCACTAAGTACTAATCAACATGCAAAAGCCATATAATACTTAACAAACAATTACGAGACACAAGACTCGACTCTTGACTCACAATTTAATTAGAATAAGCTTCGAACGGGCCAAAAGAATAATCCACAAAGGGAAAAGGTGATGGGAGCCAACCATACACCAAATATAATAATAATAATAAAATCGGGCCATACCGAGTGTCGGGCCATACCGACGGAATTCCTGCGCATAATATAAATGAAACAACGTCTTGTATCATTAGTAGGAGTACGAGCTTTCCGGCAAGACTCCCCCCATTGTTCATACTCAAGGTATATACGTTCCAAGAGTTTTGAAGCTTGTTCCGGTTGCACTTTACGTTTATTAATATTTTAATAAAGGCGAACTCAAGACGCGACAACATGCATACATACAATTAATAAACAACAACCAAAACAATCTTATTTTAATGCTTTAAGACTTGTGATCAACCAAGCAAGACACTTGTGATATTACTACCATGTTCCTCCTCACCCAAGTGAGACTCCACATCATGCATATTAACATGAGGGTTGTGCCCTTGCACGACAAATCTTAATTCATTTCATACATAATATTCCCAACTGAAGCCTACATGTGCGGTGGCTTACGTGAGCTAACCCTTCACATGTGGTAAAATAAATAGTACGACGAGGTACAAATAAATGGCTCAAAGTATGCTAGACATCCCGTACAATAGCATACAAATAAATAATCCATCCCTTTCATGTGAAATAAACCATACATGCATAAATATTGAACAACATGATTGACAATGAAGTCTATACTCATAATAATTTCATCATGTTTGTTCAACAATTAATCCAATAAATCTAACATCACAAATCACATGCTCGTTCACCAAAATAAACATGATTCCACATAATGTAATTCACATCATCAACAATCATGTAATGTCATTGACAAAAAGGTGTGGTCACCCTAGACTTGTACGTACCTTGAATACCTAAGCGTAGGGGCCACTTTGCAATAACGAGCACTCAACTAGAAATCACCTCCTATCATCAAAATAATGAAACTTAAATTATTTTCATGTTCATTAAATTTCCAGCAACTTTATAAAAATTAAAACCTCCTTTAGACTTTAGAATTCAATCGTTTTTCAATAATAAAATCGTCTCAATTTGCAAAATCAATCCCTAGTACGAAAACATACTTTTTCCGCCTTTAAAATCAATAAAAATCGACACTTTAAACCTTTATTCAAATCTGAAAATATAATTGATTATCATAATTAAAATCATCACCTAATTATGCTAATCAATTGACTCATTAGGTCTAGGTTAAAACCCTAACTTGAAAATTCCAATAAAACTAGTTTAATATCAATAAAAATCAATGCTTTATTAAATAAACAAATCTGAAAATTCATCCTTTAATAATTAAAACAAACCTAATGAATCACAACACACAAATCCTCAAACCACGGTATTCATAACCGGTTCCCAGCATTTTAATTACTCAAAACAATATTAATATAATAATTTAAAATACGAAATTTAAATAGAATAGGTAAGGAAGAAGAGAATTATACCAATCCGGCCTATAGCATGGAACAACCACGAATTAATGTGATTGGGCGAAAAAGAAATCGAATTACGAGCACGAACAACACACACACACGCACGCGTGTGTGCGCGCATGGGCGAAGGGCGCAGCAGCGCTTGCGCGCGGGACAGGGCACACGTCACGCTGGGGCGCGCGCGCGAGAGAAGGGGTGAGAGAGCAGGGCACAGCGCGCGCTGGCGCGAGGGAGCGAGCGAGGGAGTGCGGGTGTGGCGCGCGAGGGGCGAGAGAGGGAGTGCGGGTGTGGCTGGCGCAAGCAACGCACACAGCAACAACAACAACGGCACAGCAGCAGCGCAAGGGGCACGCTGGCTGGGCTCGAGCAAGAGGGTGGGCGAGAACGTGGGGCGAGCAACAAGGGCACGAGCAGCACACGAGGCACGACAGTGCTCGTGCTGTGCGTGCGGGTGAACCGGACCAAAGAGGAGAGAGAAAGAGGAGTGTTGGGCAAGAAAGAGAAAAAAGGGTTTATGACAAAATAGGGGGTCAATTAATGATGAGGAGTCCAATTTATAGGCTCCTTATTGTTAATGGGCTAGGCTTAGGAAATTAGAATTGGGCTTAGGGAATTAAATGATTGGGCTAGCTTAGGACTTGAATTAAATACTTTTGATTGGGCTCGTTTAATAAAACGAATTGGACTTTTCATTTAAAACCCGAAGCCTTTAAAAATTCATTTGCAACTCATTTAATTTCACGATTCAAGAATTAAATTCGTTTCAGAATTAATTAAAATAATAAATATTCTAATTAATTAAAATACATTAAATAAAATGCATTTAAATATTATTTAAACGATAATAAATCGTAAAATGCTTTATAAATATAATAAAATATATTTATAAATATTATAAAAACACGAGGTATTACAATAACTCATCCACTAGATTCATTGGCAGTCGAATAGCTGGGATGAACACTGGCCACTTAGGGTATATCCCATCAGTTAGATAGTACCCTTTAGTATATGTATTCCTTTTGACTGTAAAGTTCACTTCAGGAGCTTTACCTTGATATAAATCATCGAACACCGGAGATCTTTGCAACACGTTGATGTCATTGCAAGTTCCAGGTGTAGACACCTACTTTTGTCCCCATTCCCGAAAGGGAAGGTTCGATGATGAAAGCGTAAATCTCCACTTGACAACGCATCTCCTATAAAATAACGAATCTCGATCACCCCTTTTCATTTCACCCGAAACCTGTTGTTTATAGAAACCTGCTATTTATGGAAACCTGCTAAAAATAGTAACTGCCGTAATGGATAGTTGTTAAAAGTGGCAAGTAATATAAGATAGAAACCTGTCAGAATTAGGTGTTGCACTCCAACACAAATCCTAAATGAGATAGAGATCACGAGAGAATCCTATTCCTAATATGATTCGAAAAAAAGAGTCACGTATTAATTAAAATCCTAACGAGCCTAGAGTTCCTAACGGGCCCAGACGCATCCCGTCATAAAATTGATACGCACTAAAAGACTCGATTAAGTCTCATACACTCCGGATTCTAAGAGTCCGAATCTGACAAAGAAACGGCCCAAACATCAATTTCAACGCCCAGCCCTGGGCGCTGAAATTGCATGGATCCTACTTTCAACGCCCAGAGCTGGGCGCCGAAATCTTTGACGCCCAAGCCTGGGCGCTGAAAATACCTGGTACGTGTTTTTTCCTAATTCCTCGTGGATTAGAGTTCTACAATTCTATCTTTCCACGAACTCTTTTCTATAAATAGGGCCTTAAGTTCGACGTGAAAAAGACAACAACATACAATTATTATTCTAAGTATTGACTCTAAACCCCTAGGCCTAAGTCTCACGCTGCAACTGATCACGCGTTCTGTCGCAATCGATCCATAAATTGCACAGAACGTATCCTGTCCCATAATTTGAGATTCGTTAAATAAAAAGGAGAAATAGCAAAGTCAAAGTGGTTAGTTTTCTAAGAACCGTGACGCACCTCTCATGGGTGCGTCGTAATGTGTCCCTTTTCCATGGTTTAATTGCTTTCCTCGCCCTTTTATGAACTGTTAAACTAACTGAAATCTGATTGTTCGATTACGCTTAATAAATATGATATTTTTGGGAAATTGGATTATCATGCTAGGTCCCTTAAAACAATCTAAATCAGATAATCGCGTTCGATCTAGTACTATATGTTGCATATTGATAAAATCAATTCAGATTAGTTTAATAGTTAAAGCATGTCCCTTCAATTATTTATGCTGAGCTAGTAAGGATATCCTGCCTCTGGAGTTATCGAAGAGCGAGTACTCCTCTCGGTAGTTACAGTCCCCCGAACCCTCAATCTCTACCCTGCTGGTGTACGTTGAGCGATCCCCACCACCAGGGATCACAAGGGAACCTACGGCCGTCGTTGTCAAACATAATTGCACTCCCTTTATGTCACGATAACCGGGTTTTGTCAGCTTTTCTCATTGTCGTTAAAAACTGAATGACGACTCCTATATTACTAGTCAATTGGGTGTAAACTCACAGGAAATCCAATTACACTTGATTTGAGAAAAAGAAGCGTCACACCCACGAGGGACGAGGTCACGCATTAGCCTCGTGCTTTTTCGACCCCCTCACACCAGGTGTTCCAAAAATGCGTGCCATATCCACAAGTCACCAAAGGCAACTGCTTCTAAGACAACCGTTGCAGATTTGCTCCTTCCTTGGTATAATCCTTTCTAAGCACGCGGGCAACTTTTCCATTGCCAATGCATGTAATCTATACTTCCCATCATGCCTAGGAAGCCCCGTCTTTCCCCATCATGTAGGAGGCGTTGTAAATCTGTAACAGTAGGCCTCCTCAAGTACTCTTCTATGAACGCTTGTCGAACCCCTTTAACGAAGTAAACAAGACTTTCTCTTGCAGTTCACTGGGCTATTTTGATGTACTCATGAACTGAAGCAGTTGTAGTTCCGTAAGCTAGCATCCTCAACGCTGTCGTACATTTTTTGATAGGTATGGCTCCTAGTTTTCCAGTAGCGTTGCGACGTTGCTGGAAGTATTTGTGTTGTTTTGCAGTAACTGCCTCCACAACTCGAAGGAATATATGCTTACGCATACGGAATCTACGTCGAAACACAGATTCTGGGTGTAACACCCAAATAATTCCAGCTTTTTATAACACATTTTCCGACTTAAAACACATGAATTACCAAGATATTACCGCCACCGTGATAACGGCTAAGGCTATTTACCAGAATTACGCAGCGGAATTAACTAACTTTCAAAACATATTAAATAAATAGTTAATGGTTATTAAAACAAGTTGGAACCGTTGAGGCCCAAATCCAAAGTATTAAACCATTTAAAAATCCATTAACTATAAGCATTAGTATTAGTCATGACTACAAATAAAAATAGAGTTTATAAAGTACAGAAGAATAAAACTCTCCACTCGAATCCCACGATAACTTCTCCCGCAAGTTATCTCTACAAACCTGCTTTATTATAAATCTACTCCCCAACAACGCAAATGCAATTGATGGATAATCATAGGGTGATTAAGGCAAAGGCCATGACCAGAAGACATGAAGCACGAAGTCAGCGAAACCTGAGTACGAACAAGCTAGAATAACATTCTATCCTAACAAGCTTCACTCGACAAATTAGATAATCCACACGCAAAAGCCATATAATAAACAGATAAACATGGAGACAAGACTCGACACTTGACACGACTCTTGACTCACAGTTTAATAAAAAGTAGCTTCGAACGGGTAAAGTAAAGTATCCTCAAAAGGAAAGAAAGGGTGATGGGAGCCAACCATACACCAAAATAAGTCGGGCTACTATCGACAGTCGAGCCATATCGACAGGAATTCCAATGCACAACGGCATAAAAGAAGAATGAAAAAACGTCTTGTATCATTCTAGGAGTACAATTTTTCCGGCAAGACTCCCCCCATTGTTCATACTCAAGGTATATACGTTCCAAGAGTTTTGAAGCTTTTTGGGTTACACTTTACATTAATTAATATGTTATGTTCAAGGCGACTCGAGACTCTACTCAAGACACAACATACAAACAATTCAACAATTCAACAATGACTCTTCATTGTTTTACTTCTTTAGGACTTGTGATCAAACATAGACTCAAGTGAAATTACTCCCATTGTTCCTTCTCAAAAACACTGTTTGAGATGCCTATTAACAAGCGGGGTGTGCCCTTAGCAGGAATTGTCCTTAATTCAATTCACATAGACTCTCTAACATATTCAACCCCTTGGTAGAATATATATTGCTCACTGGCAATATACGACTAGGTCAATAATTATGCTAGACATCCTGTACTATAGCATAATAATAATAACAACTTGCATGTGCGAGGGGGTCGAAAAACCGCGAGGCTAATGCGTGACCTCGTCCCTCGTGGGTGTGACGATTCTTTTTATTCAATCAAGTGTAATTGGATTTCCTGTGAGTTTACACCCAATTGACTAGTAATATAGGAGTCGCCATTCAGTTTTTAACGACAATGAGAAAAACTGACAAAACCCGGTTATCGTGACATAAAGGGAGTGCAATTATGTTTGACCACGACGGCCGTAGGTTCCCTTGTGATCCCTGGTGTGGGGATCTCTCAACATACACCCGCAAGGTAGAGATTGAGGGTTCGGGGGACTGTAACTACCGAGAGGAGTACTTCGCTCGTCGATAACTCCAGACGTAGGATATCCTTACTAGCTCAGCATAAATAATTGAAGGGACATGCGTTAACTATTAAACTAATCTGAGTTAATTTTAGCAATATGCAAATATAATACTAGACCGATCGTGATTATCTGATTTAAATAGTATTAAGGGACCTAGCATGATAATCCAATTTCCCGAAAATATTATATTTGTTAGGCGTGATAGAACAATCAGATTCAGTTAGTTTAACAGTTCATAAAAAGGGCGAGCAAAGCAATTAAATCATCGAGAAGGGGCACATTACGACGCACCCTTGAGAGGTGCGTCACGGTTCTCAGAAAACTAACCACTTTGACTTTGCTATTTCTCCTTTTTATTTAACGAATCTCAATTATGGGATAGGATACGTTCTGTTCGATTTATGGATCGATTGCGACAGAACGCGTTAACAGTTTCGCAGCGTGAGGCTTAGGCTAAGGGTTGGAGTCAATACTCAGAATATAATTGTGTGTTGTGTGTCCTTTTCACGTCGAATTTGGGGCTGTATTTATAGGGAAGAGTTTGTGGAAAGATAGAATTGCAGAGTTCTAATCCACAAAGAATTACGAAAAAAACACGTACCCAGGTATTTTCAGCGCCCAGGCCTGGGCGCCGAAGATTTCGGCGCCCAGAGCAAGGCGTTGAAAATAAGGTCTGGGCTGTTTTCTTAGTCAGATTCGGATTCCTGAAATCCGTAGAGTTTGAGACTTAATCGAGTCTTTTAGTGCGTATTAACCTTGCGACGGGATGCGTCTGGGCCCGTTACGAACTCTAGGCTCGTTAGGATTTTAATTAATACGTAACTCTTATTTCCGAATCATATTAGGAATAAGATTCTCGAAGTTTTCTATCTCATTTAGGATTTATGTTGGAATGCAACACCTAATTCTGATAGGTTTCTATCTTTTATGACTTGCCACTTTTAGAAGCTACCCTTTACGGCAGTTACTATTTTTAGCAGGTTTCCATAAATAGCAGTTTTCTATAAATATCATGTTTCGGGTGAAATGAAAAGGGGAATTGAGATTCGTTTATTTTATAGGAGATGCGTTGTCAAGTGGATATTTATGCTTTCATCATCGAACCTTTCCCTTTCGGAAATGGGGACAAAAGTAGGTGTCTACAGTTAGCCCCCACTTTGACTGAGTCTCGGGATGAGACGATGGTCAAAGTTTTAGACGGAGTGCGTCACAAAAGCCATGGTGTATGTGACCTGTTTTGCGAGGGTCTCACGAGCCCCCGAGTGATAACATTTGACTTAAGGGTCATCACTTGAAGTGTCGATATATCCTTCACGTGTTATTGGGATTTGTCAACTGATAGTATATAAACTTCCTCACTTTGTCATTGGAAGGATCTAAAGGTGCGTAGAAACTCCCTCACTTTGTCATTGGGAGTAACTACAGATGTTTTCGAAATCAAAGCTATAAAGTGTAATTGGGCCTGGCCAAGCCCGATTACGAGGTAAAAAATGTTTTTAAAGATTTTCATTTTCAGGGCTAGCTAAACGAGAAAACCCCCTTGTTTTTATGGGACGTAAAACGAAAGAACATCCAGCACATCGCTCTTTTTTTTGGAAAAAACGGAAAACCAATCCTTTTAATTTTTGGAAAAGGGAAAACCTGAAAAATTTATCGCTGCAGCGACTAAGGACCTGCACGGTTAGTGATGCAGACCCCGCCGGCTAAAGATGGCGAGCCTGTCCGCTAAGGGTGGACACCCCGTCCGATAGAAGTGGACGAATCTGTTTTTGAATTTTAAAAATAAGGACCTACGCGGTTTGTGACGTAGACCCCGCCGGCTAAAGATGGCGAACCTGTCCGCTAAGGGTGGACACCCCGTCCGATAGAAGTGGACGAATCTATTTTGAAATTTGTTTGTGCTTTTTGAAAATAAGGACCTACGTGGTTTGTGACGTAGACCCCGCCGGCTGAAGATGGCAAGCCTATTTTAAATTTGAAGACTTTATTTTTTCGAAAACTGAGGACCTGCGCGGCTAGTGACGCAGACCCCGCCTGCTGAGGGTGGGCGAGCCCATTTTGAATTTCTTATTTTGCCTATGTAGAAGGGCTTTTGTGATTACAACCTGTTGGTGGGTCGTAATATTTCCTGATCAGGTGTGTCCTATGAGTGGGTCCACACTGTGTATATTTTTAACGATATCGCAAAATACCATTCTTGGGAAAGAAATATCAAGATAACAAATAATTTACACAAAATAGGGGAGTACGCGTGCCCGACAGCGAATATTCGCTGTCTGGGAAGCATTTTCAGCGCCCAGAGCTGGGCGTTGAAAATGCAAAGGGGAGACGGGTCTTTAAATTCGCGGACCGTCTCCTTCCTTTCCTATTTCCACCATTTTCGCTCAAGTTCCTCATCTCTTTCAACTAATTTCTTGCTCGTTTCTTCACTTTTCTTTACGAATTCTACTCCAAATCACTTCCTAATCTTCCCAATGTAAGTAATCTTCAGTAATTTTGAGCATTTTTTGTCAATTTCAATATTTTTGTCAAGTATTTTTATGCATGAAATTGATTTGGGGGTTTTTGATTTTGTGCCCCTTTCCTTCAACTAGATAGTTGGAAATGTTCCTCATAACATGTTAATTAGTTTGTGCATGTTAATTTTCGCAAGTATGTTGATTCTTGTTGAATTTGGGCATTTTCATGCCAGCCCCCAAGTATACCTACGACTCTAGTGTTTTCTTACAATGTAGGTGTTCTTGGTATATTGCTTGCGTTCCTCATAATTCATGAATGACAAATTATGGAAGAATTTTCATTTTGTTGGAGTTAATTAAAAAAATTTCACTTAAGGAATTTTTTGCTCGATATGAACTTAGTATCATGTCTTAGGGAACAAAAATTGTATGACTCCATTTTATGAGCGGAATGCACTCCCTTAGTGATTGGTGTGAGTGCCAGTTTTGTTAAAGGTATAATGCCTTATTGTATTATTGATCAGCATGCCTGACGAGTCGTCACCTCCTTCTGGTGGCCACGAGGAGCGTGGCATGACGCGTCAGTGTACTGGCGCGGGTCCCCTATGGGTGGGCCCTGAGCTCTACGACGGTCGTGATCTGCACTACGACCTAGAGCACCACATGACTTCCCGCCTTCATGCGAGGAGAGAGACTACGGTTCGCGACTATGGCGCAGCGACGAGTGAGACCGTTTTTAGCTTCCTGAGCTCGGACGCCCAGGCCTTGGTGAGGGCGAGCTCACTGTTTCCGGTGGTTGATACCTTCTGGGAGATACTGCGGCTTAACATCTCCCTGTCCTTTCTGCGGTCGTTCATGAGGTGGTGGTGGGATACCACCAACACCATCCATTTTCCTTGGGGCGAGATGACGATCACTCCTGAGGACTACACAGCTTTGACGGGCTTGACCTTTACAGGGAACCCCGTTCGTCTGAGGTCGGATGGCCCATCGTCGACTATTGCTGAGGGTACCAGGCTCCTGGGCTCGTGGATGGGTAGGAGATTGCCTTCGTACCAGCCCCGTGGGATACCTTTCGCTGACCTGATGTGGGCCTTAGAGCATGGAGTAGAGGAGTCGCCTTCGAGACAGGCTCGGCTGTTCTACCTCCATTTTATTACTTCCACTTTTCTATCGGGTCCGACTGACACCTTTGACCCGAGGTGGATAGGCCTGGTGGAGGACGTGTCTACACTGGGTGACTATCGCTGGGGCGATTTGGGCTATGCGACGCTCGTTGGCCAGATGAGTTTGGCGGTGCGCGACTCAGACCCGAGTAGACGTCACTTTGTGATTACATTAGCGGGAGTACCGCGTTTGATCGAGGTATGTGCCTAGACTTTCTTTTGTTTTCTCGCTTTTACCGGGCCTCTTTTTTTTATGTTTTATTGTCCTTTCTTTTTGCAGCTGTGGGCCTTTGAGCACTTACCTTTGCTGGCTCCCCGAAAGGGGCAGAGGCCTTTGGAGTACCCTGCAGGTCGTCGTTGGGGTTGGAAGAAGAAGCTGACAGTGCGTCCACCGCCCGATACCGTGTGGGATCTCATTCGGGACGGGAACCCTGAGCATGTGCAGAATCTTATCCTCTATCTTTGTATTTCGTCATTCTTTTTATTTTCTATGTGCGAGATCTGACCGTGTTTGTACAAAAACAGGTGGTTTGGACCCCATGGCTCTCTTTTAGGGGTACTCATGCTTCGGTGAGGGATAGTTATGCCCTGAGCCAGATGCGGGTCTCGTTCGTTGGCCGCCGGGACCCTGTCTGGTACCTGGGAGAGCGGGTACGTATGCAGACGGTCGGGGCTTTTTCGGTGCCTAGGCCTCCGCCAGCGACCATGCTGTCTACTCGCTCAATAGGCGAGTCGTGGAGGGTCCACTCGAGGACTGGCGTGCCGACGACGGAGTTGGTGATAGAGGGAGCTAGTTATTACCAGTTTATCCAGGATTCTTTTCGTCTCCCGGAGCCTGGCGCTGTAAGTTGCCCTCTCTTTTTGTATTAATTTTAGTGTTTTCATGCTCTTGCCCATGTGATTATATCTACTGTGTTTTGTGCAGAAGTGTCCTGACCCTTCGTTGGGGGGATGGGTGCTTCCCGATGCTCGGATCTCGTATATCGGAGAGAGTGGATCCGAGATTGTGGAGACTTTCCCAGAAGACCGGGTTTTCCATGCTCTGCTCCCTGAGGGAGTACAGGCGGTTTGCACCTTGTATTTATGCACTCTTCTTATATTTTTTTTTCTCTCTTTTTTGTTACTAACATTCCTGTTTCAGGTTCCGGCCCATACGGCCAACGCGATGGTGGGGGTGATCAACCGGTTGAAGTCCGCGTTGGTTCGAGCCCGATCTGCACTTTCTTGCAGGAGCCCCCACTCTACTCGGGTAATGTACCCTTTTTTTTTCTTTTGATCTGTACCTTTTTTTTGGCTTTCTGCTACTCACTCTTTTTTTTTTTTTCTTGTAGACGGGTGTTGGACGTGCCGGGGCCGACGACGCGGGTCCCTCGGGCGGGGGACACGGTCGTGAGAGAGAGAGGGCACGGCACTCGCCCCTACGGCATCGCCGTTCCGACGCGAGGGTGAGTTCTTCCGGGGAGCGATCCGAGCCGGAGCGTAGGCGACGTTCCGTGTCGGTGGCCCGAGAGCCTAGCCCCGAGTTGCAGTCACAGCCTCATTTTTGGGGTGATTCTGGCTGGGGGCCCTCATACCACGGGGGGTGGAGTGGATGGACCGGCGAGGCTTGGAGACATGGAGCCGATGACGAGTCTTAGGCTTACCTCCTGTTTTGTACATATTCATTCTTGTATTCCGCATGTATATATATTTTTTGCGATTTTTGGTGCAAGAATGTTTTGAGCCTTCCGTGGGCTTTGTTTCAACATTTTATAGTAATATTAGCTTTCTAAACCAACGACGAATTTTGAAAAGGGAAAGATTTTTGTAAAAATAATGAGTTCATACAAGAGTGCACACATATTTTTTGACTAACCGACTACTTGGGGTATTACATATGCATGTTCACTATTTTTTTTGTTTTTTGCCGACTCGTGCCATACTCCTTTGTTGGGCTTGTTCCTGAAAATTCGTGTGGCTTTGTTTTTCATTCTATTTGGTCTTGCCCGTGCATGGGTTAGGGTATAGTGCCCTTTGCAATATATTTTCTTCTTGATGCCTTGCATGACTTTATTATTTTTTAATTTTTATTGGACCGAATCCTTGATAAGGATTGCCTACGTATCTTGTCAGAATCAGGTCGCGCGTAGTTCTAGCTTTTGAAAAAAAAATTGAAAGGGTGTTCATTAAACGTCTGCTTCCCCCCCAAGTGTTTGTGGTTCTTTTGATGGTTCGAAAAAGGAGTACGAACACTTGCAGAATCGGAAGGATAGGTGGCAAGAGAGAATGACGCCCGTTCAAGGGCGAAAGAAATATCGGCGCCCAGGCCTTGGCGTGAAAAATAACAGCGCCCAGACCTGGGCGTTGAATTTTTGTCCTTCGCTTTTCCTACTTTATCGAGCTTTATGCCGTTTGGTTAGAGTAATGTACATAATGCTTGCTTATGAGTCTTAACGTGTTTTATTAGATGCCTTAACTCCGGACTGGACTTTAAATATAGTACTTTTTCAATTGGTCTAAGTTCGTGAGGTTAGCGAATTCCGCTCCATCTATGTCAGCTAGTTGGACTGCTCCGCCAGGTAGGATGGTCTTTACAAAATATGGTCCTGTCCAGTTAGGCCGGAATTTTCCTCGAGGGTCCGTAGTAGGTGCGCGGACTTCTTTTAATACAAAATCGCCTTCTTTGATATTTCGAGGTTTGACTCTTTTGTTGAATTGCCTCGCGATGCGCTTTTGATACACTTGCACGTGATGTAAAGCTCTCAACCTCCGTTCGTCTAAAAGGACGAGCTCGTCGTACCTAGCTTGAACCCAATCAGTTTCGGGTAGTTTGCTTTCTAGGACGATCCGGAGGGAGGGAATTTCCAACTCGATCGGTTGAACTGCTTCCATTCCGTATACCAAGGAGTAGGGTGTTACTCCAATGGAGGTGCGGATTGAGGTTCGATAGCCCCATAATGCGAAGTGTAATTTGTTGGGCTAATCCTTATAATTTTCAGCCATTTTTTCGATTATGACTTTAATATTTTTGTTGGCCGCCTCTACCGCGCCATTCATTTGCGGCCTGTAGGGAGAGGATTTATGGTGTTTGACATGATATTTTTCGAGCAGGTCTTGGACTTCGGCCCTAAAGTGGGAACCTTGGTCACTTATGATTTCATGTGGGACCCCGTATCGACAGAATATGTTCTTTTCTAGGAATCGAGCGACATGTTTGGCCGTTAATTTTGCATAGGAGACTGCCTCAACCCATTTAGTGAAGTAATCAATTGCGACTAAAACGTACTCGTGTCTCCCTACGCCTGTTGGTGTTACCTTGCCGATTATATCTATACCCCAGGTGGAAAAGGGCCATGGAGAAGTGAAGGTGTATAGTTCTAAGGGAGGCAAATGGTTAAGGTTACTGAATATTTGGCATTTTGGGCAAGTTTTTACAAAGTGATGGCAATCGGTTTCCATAGTGGTCCAATAGTACCCTGAGCGGGATATTTTTTGGGATAGCATTTTTCCGTTCATATGGGGTCCGCACACGCCGTTATGGTATTCTTCCATTAGTCTTTGGGCTTGGTTTTGGTGGACACAAAGTAACTTGATTTTATTCGGCGCGTATTTGTACAGTTCTCCCAGAATTATGCTATATTGTGAAGCGAGGAGGCGTAGGGCCTTTTGTGCTCGCGGGGAGGCGTTTGGGGGGAATCCCCCACTTGTTTTGTAACGAAGGATGTCCGTGTACCATGGTTCTTCTTCGGTGTTTTCAGGTTCGGAGTCTATGGCACAGCAATAAGCCGGCTCTTTCCTTCGCTCGACCCGAAGGGTCATTCCATCCCATTCATTCGGGATGTTGAGCATTGAAGCTAGCTTCGCTAGTGCATCCGCGAATTGGTTGTCGTCTCTTGGCAAGTACGTATACTCGATTTTTTCAAATTGCTCGACTATTTGGTCTAAGTGAACTTGATATTTTGAGAGACTAGTGCTTCGGACCTTCCATCTTTTGGATATATGGTTGATTATTAGGGAAGAATCCCCGAAGACTTGTAGATGTTTGACTCCGAGGCTAACTGCGGCCTCTAGCCCAACTATGCAGGCCTCGTATTCGGCGGCGTTGTTTGTGGCCTCGAAGTCAAGTTTGACGGAAATTGGTATATGGGCCCCTTCGGGACTAACTAGGAGAACTCCGACGCCGCATCCTTTCTGGTTGGACGCGCCATCGAAGTATAGTGTCCAATAGTCGTCTCGTATCATCAGAAGTTCCTCGTTGGGGAGGAGGTAAGCTTCCGTGTTTTCCTCATTTGTGGCATGCTCGGCCAGAAATTCGGCTACCGCTCTTCCTTTGATTGTTTTTTCTGGCATGAATTTTAGGTCGAATTCTGAGAGCATGACTAGCCACCTGGACAGGCGACCATTTAGGGCGGGCTTTTCGAACATGTATTTTAAGGGGTCTAGTTGTGACACTATATGAACAGTGTGGGCCAATAGGTAATGTCTGAGTTTTTTGGATGCCCAGACGAGGGCGAGACAGGTTTTCTCAAGTTCTGTGTATCTCGTCTCGTACTGTATAAACTTCTTGCTCAAGTAGTAAATGGCTCGCTCGGATCCATGTACACATTGTGAGAGGATAGCTCCCGCTGCAGTATCCGTGACGGTTAGGTATAGGCGTAAAGCGATTCCAGGCAAAGGCGGGGAGAGGACGGGTGGTTTGCTTAGGTATTCTTTGATTTTATCGAAGGCAGTTTGGCATTGTTCATCCCATTCGACCTTTTCTTCTTTTCTTAATTTTTTGAATATTGGCTCACAAGTCATAGTAACCTTGGAAATGAACCTACTAATGTATTGCAGCTTTCCTAGGAAGCCCCTTATCTGTTTTTCAGTTTTTGGTGGAGGCATTTCGCTAATGGCTTTGATCTTAGATGGGTCAATCTCGATTCCTCGCGTACTAACAACATATCCTAGAAATTTTCCCGAGGTTACCCCGAACACACATTTTTGTGGATTTAGTCTCATGTTATATTTCAAGATTCGGGTGAAGAACTTTTTAAGTGCCGGGAGGTGACCGTGCCGGTCTTTAGATTTGACGATCATGTCGTCCACATAGACCTCGATTTCTTTGTGTATCATGTCATGGAGTAACGTGATGGCTGTTCTTTGATAGGTGGCCCCCGCGTTTTTACCACCAAAAGGCATTACAGTGTAACAATATGTACCCCAAGGGGTAATGAAAGTTGTTTTTTCCATGTCTTCTTCTGCCATGAGTATTTGATTATATCCGGCGTACCCGTCCATAAAGGAGAGGAGCGCGTGCTCTGCGGTGTTGTCTACTAGTATGTCAATGTGAGGTAGAGGGAAGTCATCTTTAAGACTGGCTTTGTTGAGGTCTCGAAAGTCTACGCACATTCGCACTCGTCCATCTTTTTTAGCTACGGGGACAATATTGGCCACCCATTCTGGGTAGTTGGAGACCTTTATAAAGCCGGCGTCTAATTGTTTAGTGAATTCTTCTTTTATTTTCATGGCTATCTCTGGTTTGAGCCGCCGTAGCTTTTGTTTTACTGGCGTCATTTTGGGATCTAGCGGAATTTTATGCTCAGCGATTTCTCGATCTATTCCTGGCATGTCTTTGTAGGACCAAGCAAAGACACCCTCGAATTCCCGCAAAGTGGAGATTAGATCGGCCTTTTCAGTGGGAGTTAAGGCGAGGCCAATTTTAATAATTTTAGGATTTTCTTCTGTTCGAATATTTACCGATTCTGTGTCCTCAATTATAGGAGTTTTGAGTTCTTGTTCACTTACAGCTTTTATTAATTCGGTATATTCCTCTTCTGGCTCTTTTCCGTGCTCATTAGTGGCGAGACATTCTGCATTATTACTCGGATTTTTAATCGGCACATACTCAAAAGTTTTGTTTATCTTATTAAAGTCATGAAGCATTACATCAAAAAGATCTCCTGGAGTAGAGATTTCCGGGTCTAAACTATTTTTGGGAGGGGTTAAAATTTTGCTAGGTTCGGACTCGGAGTCAGACTCGGATTCAGACTCTAATTCTTCGTACATCGGACCCTCTCCCGCAGATATCTTGAACTTCATCCCACGAGCATTAGTCCATTTGAAAGTCTTACGCCACCCTCGTTGGATTTGGTCATCTTTTGAGGGTGATGGAGCGATCAATTTAGTAGGATCGAACACTTCATCTTTCTTCGCTCTTTTCTTTTCTAACCCAAACAATAGCCCGAAAGCATGTGAATTGGGGAGCGTTTTTGGCATAGCATGATTCTTTGGGGCGAGTGGCCTTTGAGAACGTAAAGGGTCGTGTCCCAGAGCATGCAATACTCTTGGGTTTGTGCGACCTCTAGGTATAGATGTTCGAGATATACTTCTCCCATCGCGTTCCTTGTTGGCTTTCACGGGCAAGTACTCAGGGGCCCTGCATTATTGTTGTGGAGTAGGAGACACATTAGTTTGTTTCGTGAGTCGGTTTTTTAGACATTCTATGGCTATCCTTAAGTCGGACTAGTATATTTGGACTGCTATGTGTGCACTATGAACTCTTTATATTTTCGAAAATCTCTGCCCGTGTGACATTCATAATTATTTGCATGGTCGACTTTTAGTGTCGAGCATTGCCGTCGTAGAAGGCCTAACAACGACGCAAAGAGTTATTAATTTTTTCACGAGTTGCTTTTGAAATCGAGTGCTTTTCTTACGCCCTCGTAGCAATTCTTTTTATGAACATTTTTTTTTGCGCTACGTATTTTCCTTTTGCGCGGGCACCGAGGCTGCTGCGCTTGACCAGAAGGCCAAGCAGCAACTTCAGCGCCCAGCGAGGGGCGTGAGAAATTCTGGCGCCCAGCCAGGGGCGTTGAAAATGCGTCCCTGGCTGGTTCTCGTTTTCTGTCTCCTGTTTATGCGACTTCATATTTGCGTGCTTGCCTAATAACGTCATTTACGCGTAGCAGCGTTTGTGGGATTCGTTACAGGCCATCCCGAGCGTCGCTTATTTTTGTGGCGATCATTCGGGTTTACGGAACACGTGTTTCGGTGTAAGTCTTTGGCAAATTAGTCTATGAATGTTTGGGCAATTTTTAAGGTCGTTGGTTTTCTAGGATAGTTTGTCACACACAATCACGTATTTCGCTACACATAACTACATTACAAACATGGATTTGAAAATTAAATATGTCATGTAGTTTATGATAGGCTTCTATGGGTAGTTTATTTGCGCCTGGCTTGGTACCGCTTCTATCGTAGATCCAACACATGCCCCGGTCGAGGTAGTGTCTTCAACAGACGAATTTCGCCCAAGAGGCCAACCGGCAAGTGCAAGCCAAGGGGGCATGCAGGCGAGAGGGACCTAATGGGCGAGCGATTGGGTTCGGGATAGGTGTACTACCTGCACAAGTACCGAGTGGGCAACATGCGCGGCGTATGCACCCCCCTGTTGGCGGAAAAAGGTATCCTTAGTCCCAACTCCCGAGGGAGCAGAGATTCGTTATGCGGTTCTGCCCGTTCACATTAATATGTTGATTTTCAGGTCGTCCCAACTTGATGGGGAAATAAACGCGGGGTAGGATCGTTTCACCCTTCGGCTATTTTGATTACCTACAAGCACGAGTATTTCCTTCACTATCCCCAGTGGAGTCGCCACTGTGAGGGGGTCGAAAAAGCGCGAGGCTAATGCGTGACCTCGTCCCTCGTGGGTGTGACGATTCTTTTTATTCAATCAAGTGTAATTGGATTTCCTGTGAGTTTACACCCAATTGACTAGTAATATAGGAGTCGCCATTCAGTTTTTAACGACAATGAGAAAAACTGACAAAACCCGGTTATCGTGACATAAAGGGAGTGCAATTATGTTTGACCACGACGGCCGTAGGTTCCCTTGTGATCCCTGGTGTGGGGATCTCTCAATATACACCCGCAAGGTAGAGATTGAGGGTTCGGGGGACTGTAACTACCGAGAGGAGTACTTCGCTCGTCGATAACTCTAGAGGCAGGATATCCTTACTAGCTCAGCATAAATAATTGAAGGGACATGCGTTAACTATTAAACTAATCTGAGTTGATTTTAGCAATATGCAACATATAATACTAATTCGATCGTGATTATCTGATTTAAATAGCATTAAGGGACCTAACATGATAATCTGATTTCCCAAATATATTATATTTGTTAGGCGTGATAGAACAATCAGATTAGGTTAGTTTAACAGTTCATAAAAAGGGCGAGGAAAGCAGTTAAATCATCGAAAAGGGACACATTACGACGCACCCTTGAGAGGTGCGTCACGGTTCTCAGAAAACTAACCACTTTGACTTTTCTATTTCTCCTTTTTATTTAACGAATCTCGATTATGGGACAGGATACATTCTGTTCGATTTATGGATCGATTGCGACAGAACGCGTGAACAGTTTCGCAGCGAGAGGCTTAGGCTAAGGGTTGGAGTCAATACTCAGAATATAATTGTGTGTTGTTGTGTGTTGTTTCACGTCGAAACTAGGGGCCTATTTATAGGGAAGAGTTCGTGGAAAGATAGAAATTGCAGAGTTCTAATCCACAAAGAGCTGGGCGCTGAAAGTACATGGGTACGTGTTTTTTCCTAACTCTTTGCGGATTAGAACTCTGCAATTCTATCTTTCCACGAACTCTTCCCTATAAATATGCCCCTTGTTTCGACGTGCAACAACACACAACAACACACAATTATATTCTGAGTATTGACTCCAACCCTTAGCCTAAGCCTCTCGCTGCGAAACTGTTCACGCGTTCTGTCGCAATCGATCCATAAATGAACAGAACGTATCCTGTCCCATAATCGAGATTCGTTAAATAAAAATGAGAAATAGCAAAGTCAACGTGGTTAGTTTTCTGAGAACCGTGACGCACCTCTCAAGGGTGCGTCGTAATGTGTCCCTTTTCGATGATTTAACTGCTTTCCTCGCCCTTTTTATGAACTGTTAAACTAACCTAATCTGATTGTTCTATCACGCCTAACAAATATAATATTTTTGGGAAATCAGATTATCATGTTAGGTCCCTTAATGCTATTTAAATCAGATAATCACGATCGAATTAGTATTATATGTTGCATATTGCTAAAATCAACTCAGATTAGTTTAATAGTTAACGCATGTCCCTTCAATTATTTATGCTGAGCTAGTAAGGATATCCTGCCTCTGGAGTTATCGACGAGCGAAGTACTCCTCTCGGTAGTTACAGTCCCCCGAACCCTCAATCTCTACCTTGCGGGTGTATATTGAGAGATCCCCACACCAGGGATCACAAGGGAACCTACGGCCGTCGTGGTCAAACATAATTGCACTCCCTTTATGTCACGATAACCGGGTTTTGTCAGTTTTTCTCATTGTCGTTAAAAACTGAATGGCGAATCCTATATTACTAGTCAATTGGGTGTATACTCACAGGAAATCCAATTACACTTGATTGAATAAAAAGAATCCTCACACCCACGAGGGGCAAGGTCACGCATTAGCCTCGCGCTTTTTCGACCCCCTCACAGTGGCGACTCCACTGGGGATAGTGAAGGAAATACTCGTGCTTGTAGGTAATCAAAATAGCCGAAGGGTGAAACGATCCTACCCCGCGTTTATTTCCCCATCAAGTTGGGACGACCTGAAAATCAGCATATTAATGTGAACGGGCAGAACCGCATAACGAATCTCTGCTCCCTCGGGAGTTGGGACTAAGGATACCTTTTTCCGCCAACAGGGGGGTGCATACGCCACGCATGTTGCCCACTCGGTACTTGTGCAGGTAGTACACCTATCCCGAACCCAATCGCTCGCCCATTAGGTCCCTCTCGCCTGCATGCCCCCTTGGCTTGCACTTGCCGGTTGGCCTCTTGGGCGAAATTCGTCTGTTGAAGACACTACCTCGACCGGGGCATGTGTTGGATCTACGATAGAAGCGGTACCAAGCCAGGCGCAAATAAACTACCCATAGAAGCCAATCATAAACTACATGACATATTTAATTTTCAAATCCATGTTTGTAATGTAGTTATGTGTAGCGAAATACGTGATTGTGTGTGACAAACTATCCTAGAAAACCAACGACCTTAAAAATTGCCCAAACATTCATAGACTAATTTGCCAAAGACTTACACCGAAACACGTGTTCCGCAAACCCGAATGATCGCCACAAAAATAAGCGACGCTCGGGATGGCCTGTAACGAATCCCACAAACGCTGCACAACGCGTAAAGGACGTTATAAGGCAAGCACGCAAAATCGAAGTCGTATAAACAAAAAATATACGCAAACAGAAATCGAACACCAGTTAGGGACGCATTTTCAGCGCCCTTGGCTGGGCGCCAATATTTCTAACGCCCACTGCTGGGCGCTGAAGTTGCTACTTGGCCTTTTGGTCAGGCACAGCAGCCTCGGTGCCCGCGCATGAAAAAATATACGTAGCAAAAAAAAAACTTTCGAAAAAAATTGTTGCGAGGGCGTATGAAAAGGCACTCGATTCTAAAAAGCGACTTGTAAAAAATAAAATAACTCTTTGTGTCGTTGTTAGGCCTCCTACGACGACAATGCTCGGCACCAAAAACCAAGCATGCTAATTAAACAACCTTGAATGTCACATGGGCAAAGTATTCAAAAAAATAATGTTCAAATGGAGTCTTCAAGAAAAATAATGTTCGAAAAAAAATAAATCCGAGTCTAGACTAGGTTATGCCAAAGTACAATCTAAATCCTAAGTCTTAGTTGTCTTATCCATAGAATCGGTCCTAATGCTTGGTGTCGTTCTGCAAATAAAAAGGTTAAAACATATTGAGTTTCCCTTCCTAACATTTAAATCAATAAGCACCCATATGTAATTGTCATCCCTTGCTAAGAGTCTACGGCCTCAATACTCTCTCTCACCAATAAAAAGAATATATTATAGTATTTGCAAAATGGAAACGGTCACATTCTGAAAATCATTCCCCCATAGTCGCACAAACCCCAAAGTGAACCTATGGTGTCAATACCGTTAGCAAAAATTAATGGCCTCAAGGCTTAGGATCACATTGGGTCACGACTATCATAGTCCTCTCGAGTCACTCACTCCTTGAAGTACCCCTAAGTACGGAATAAAAAGATTTTCCATAAATACAACATGACAAACCATGAAAATACCCAAATCGGCATGCCATAAGGCTACCATTGGGGTAAAGCAATACACGCTAAGAGAGAAGCCGCACTAATGATTCTAGTCTTGCAAAAATAAAAATTCGATCTCCCAAACTAACTACCTTGCCAACATTAAGCAAAATGGCGCATGACAAGTGAACACCCAAGGGTTAAAATCTAAAGTGTCAACCAACAAAAGTTATGGTCCAATTAGCCTAAGTCTGAGAGTCGCTTGGTCAAGTATTATAGGCTTACGTCATGTCATTATTTTGAGTCTAGGCCACCTCCTTGTATTCATACACGGGTTATAATCAGAAAGATTAATGAAAGTTTGAGTCTAAATCACAACTTCCAATTAAATCCCGTAAAACCGGAATCTGAAAAGAAACAAAAAAATTATTTTCGATGTAATTCTTTCGTTAAATTTCAATAAAGTAAAAGAAACATTTCGAATCTACGCTATTTGCACATTTTAAGAAACGACTAAATACGCTTGCAAAGTAAGACAATTTAAAAGGTCCACTATAGGCCCACCAAACGAGGCTCACTCAGTCTCGCCTCGTGACTCAAAGACCACAACCATCTACCTTTTAGCCCAAATAAAAAATTTTAAGGATTTATGTTGGGGAGAAATCCCAAGCAAAAGAAATACTTCAATAGAAAGAGAAAAGAGCGAGCCATGAAATACTTAGCCCATACCTCCTAAAGTGCAACATTTACCCAAGTAAACGAAGGAAAAGAATTGAGTCAACCAATCCAAATCATAAAATTCTACGATGTCTACCCTTTCCAATCCTTATGCTCTTAGACGCATTCGCTCTAGGGTCCCTGTTCAGCTCATTTAACCCATCCATGTTCTCATTGCCATAACCCAAGAAACCATTACCTCAACTCTTGTTTTTGAACTTGTTATCAACCGCAAACCACGCACGGCCATTGACACGTGCGTCACCCATCATTTCCAAAGTCCAAACCTGCTCTTACACCACCATTAGCATAATGACCATATAACTTGCTTGGATACGTCCTGCTAATATACCCTTGAGCCGTCCCTATGCTACTCATTGGCCTTGGTTGATGTAAACTCGTGACACTAGCCTGGGGCTGCAAATTGCGAGTCCTAATAGGTGTGATCCTCATGCTTGACCAATACCTATACAAATCATCCTATCTCATTCGACCCGTCTTTCAAACCGTCTTGAGTCACGAGTAAAAAAAAAAGAAGACAAACGAAAAGTACGAAAAAGTAATAAAAAATAAAAAGTAAACTTTGCAAAGCGCCTCTAAAGTTAGTCTAAAAAGAAAAATAGAGAAGCATTTAGCACACCAAAAAAAATATCCGCCCAGAAACCATTTTCAGCACCCAGAGTTGGGCGCCGAAACCTTTAGCGCCCAAGCCTGGGCGCCGAATCTCTCTGCTTGCTGAAAATTTGTCCAGAAGTGCTCGTCATTTTATCCGCACATGCACGGAAAAATAACGTACCACCAAAAAATACATGCACTTGGAGGGTACAGCACGTATTCAGATATACGTACCACCAAAAAATACATGTACTCAAAAAAAATATATATATAAAACAAATTTTTGGCTTACGGCAAAGCAACAGATTAAAATAAAAAAAAAATTCACTTATTCTACCGTTTCAAATAATATGTTTCCATCTCAGAACATACTTATCAAATTGGGCATTCTAAGAAACCATTTTCTAGGCTAAGAACTACGCAAGACCTGATTCCAAATTAAATCTATTTAAGGCGGATACGTAGGCAATCCATGATTCGGTCCAACCAATTTGCAAAAATATTAAAGCCTATAGAAAAACAAGAATAAAAAATAGAAGTCCCTTACTGAAATTTAATTACTCGCAATCCAAGTCGAAAGAAAAATTTATGTCAAAGAAAGAATCCAAGTCACCAAGATGCTAAATTAATGAGCACACATCGAAAAATAATAAGGGCACGTACCCTTGCCAGAAGGAGCACTCACACTCCTAGGCACTTAGCCAAAACTCAAAACATCACTCTACCTCAATTGAATGGGGGCTAACGCAAGCCTTCATGACCTCTAAAGTACTCGGCTGGACCCTCCCTAAAGCAAACTAACTCACTTAAAAACTTTCTTTCACCACTAGACATAGTCGTTCGCTTAAAGACCTTCTTTCACCACTAAGAGACAGTCATAATCGCCAACAAGTAGTAAAAGCAGTAAGCTTGCAATAAAGAGGATTGTTCTACGGCATCGCCCCATCGTTCATTCGAACTCAGGGCACCAGTTCGTGGTAATTCGAATGCTTGCGAATCCCCTTTAAAAAAAAAAACAAAACAAACATTGTCAATAGGATTTGGCACTTAACCAAGGCTCACCCTACTCAGACATATGACACGGGCATCTAAATTCGAAATCTAAAAACATCCTTAATGGGAAGACATAATAGCAATTGGGGGCTAAAAATTGAAATGAAAGAGCTAGGGAAAGAACTAAATATACCTTGACCTTTTGTACAGACATACACCAAGTAAATGTAAGTCAATTTGAAAACGGTTTATATTCCCACAATTCTGGAAAAGATAGCCCTAAAAGCCTAAAGCATATGCCAAACGGACACAAGTATATCTTGACGCCTGCACCCTGGCTTCCAGCAAATCCTTAGACAGCATTCCAAAAATCGTAACAGTATTTTGATTCACTCATGTAATCCTGTACGAACCCTTCTATAAGTCAACCTACTTAGGACACCTCGGATTGTACACAGTAGGATTCGGATTTTAAATAATTTTCAAATGATTTTTCAAAGACTCCTTCGAACATAATAAGTAGTCGTTGGTTTGATCTAAGTATGCGTTTATCCCGATGTTGCAAGTGAGTCAAAAATATTTCTAAATACGATTATGGGTAAAGAAAGGCACCTAGCTTTTGGTCAAGGCACACTTCAACATGTGACTACCTTGACCATGGCAATGTCGCACAATCTAAGTCGTTCCAAAGCAAAAGCGAAAGAAAAAATCAGGAAAAAAAAAAGAACTGTCCAAATTCTGCCCAGAAATCATTTTCAACGCCCAGAGCTGGGCGCCGATATCTTTAACGCCCCAGCCTGAGCGCTGAATCTTTCTGCTAGCCAAGTTTTGCCCAGATACAAAAATAAGAAAGAAACACCTATGAATCATCGCATTGAACGAAGTAATAAGCCGTGCAAACCCACGCAGAAGGTGCCACACTTATTCAAGCACCTGAACAAGGCATGATGAAATACCCCAATGCAAATGATATCCCAACACCTGAAGGAATGTTCTAAGACACGCCGTTAGGCCACACAACCCTACGTCGCACCATAAGTTCAACCGTCCCACGGTACAAGTCTAAGGCATATTGCACTAATACAGGCACGACCAAGAGCATGTGTAAAAGAGGCAAAAAAAAACTACTTATCGCCCAAATTCAAAATGCAAGCCACACGACTTCTACGTAAAGGAATAAAGGTAGCAAAACGTTGCCTACCACGGAAGGGATAGCTCGCACCTACACGAGCGGAACCCCAAGGCATCTTTCTCGAAAGAACCTAAAAAAATCGTACGCCAAAAAAAAGCATCCCAACATGCATACTTGGGAGCTCCAAGCTACGAAACGACCATAGCAAAATAAAAAAAATCTCTCGAAGCAAATGTTTGAACAATCGAAAGGGCACGATGTTTAAGCCCACTTCATGAATGGGCCTGAACCCTATCAAGCTTCTAAGCAAACTATTCAAAATCAGTCATTGCTCAAAAAATGATTCAAGCAAACTGATTAATGGACCGCACACAACGGCCATTCTATGAACGCTCGTTCGCACATACATATCATCATTCTAAGTATCGAACATTCACGAACGCGTTCAAAAGAAAAAATATATACAAGAGCGATCAAAGTCTTACGCCTCAAGGTATGTTCCTCGGGCCAAATAGACTCGCCCAACTATTGCAATAACTGTACGCCTTAAGAGCAACAGTTCCTTAAAATAATCGCCCCAAAGCGACAAGCACCATAGTCCACCGATCGGCTACGGCTTCTCGAGAAAATCATCACGTTCCGAAAAAATAAAAGGAAAAAAACAAAAGAGAAGAGAATACGTAGAATTTCCAAGTAAAAAAAGAGGCCAACTGTGTCATCAAAACACCAGCCCAAACATAATTTTCAACGCCCAACCTAGAGCGTGAATTATTTCAACGCCCAGGCCTGGGCGCCGAAAATGAACCCAGAATCAAAAAAAGGCCCTAACTTCTGTTGGGCCCTGCCACATCCATTCGACTCAAAAATTACCGATTTCTTTACTGAAAGTCGCACCTCACGGCTTTGTTAAGAGTAGCACACTACTATAGAAGGTCGCTCGCACATACGAGCATGACCCCAAACATGATTACAAGATGCAAAAAACAACCGACGAGCCCCAGTGCTTGGGGGCTCGCGAAAAAATAAACTCCAACGAGGAGCGCGCGCTCAAATCACATTCCCGGACTGCGCCATACACCATGTCATGTTTGGATATCTCAAAGAAATATACTGTTAAACCAAAAATATACACAGTGTGGACCCACTTATAGGACACATCTAATCAGAAAATATTACGACCCACCAACAGGTTGTAATCACAAAAGCCCTTCTACATAGGCAAAATAAGAAATTCAAAATGGGCTCGCCCACCCTCAGCGGGCGGGGTCTGCGTCACTAGCCGCGCAGGTCCTCAGTTTTCGAAAGAAATAAAATCTTCAAATTTAAAATAAAGTTCGCCATCTTCAGCTGGCGGGGTCTACGGCGCAAACCACGTAGGTCCTTATTTTCAAAAAAGCAAAATAAATTTCAAACAGATTCGTCCACTTCTATCGGACGGGGGGTCCACCCTCAGCGGACAGGTTCGCCATCTTCAGCCGGCAGGGTCTACGTCACAAACCGCGTAGGTACTTATTTTCAAAAACATCAAAACAGATTCATCCACTTCTATCGGACGGGGGGTCCACCCTCAGCGGACAGGCTCGCCCACCTTCAGCGGGCGGGGTCTGCGTCACTAACAGCGCAGGTCCTTAGTCGCTGCAGCGATAACTTTTATCGGTTTTCCCTTTTTCCGAAAATTAAAGGATCGGTTTTCCCTTTTTCCGAAAATTAAAGGATCGGTTTTCCCTTTTTCCGAGAAATAAAGGATCGGTTTTCCCTTTTTCCAAAAATTAAAGGATTGGTTTTCCCTTTTTCCAAAAATTAAAGGATTGGTTTTTCGTTTTTCCAAAAAAGAACGATGTGCTGGATTTTCCTTCGTTTTACGTCCTATAAAAACAAGGGGGTTTTCTCGTTTAGCTAGCCCTGAAAATGAGAATCTTTAAAAAAAACGTTTTACCTCGTGATTGGGCTTGGCCAGGCCCAGTTACACTTTACAGCTTTAATTTCGAAAACATCTGTAGTTACTCCCAAATGACAAAGTGAGGGAGTTTCTACGAGTCTTTAGATCCTTCCAATGACAAAGTGAGGAAGTTTCTATACTATCAGTTGACAAATCCCAATGACACGTGAGGGATATGTCGACACTTCAAGTGATGACCCTTAAGTCAAATGTTATCACTCGGGGGCTCGTGAGACCCTCGCAAAACAGGTCACATACACCATGGCTTGTGTGACGCACTCCGTCTAATACTTTGACCATCGTCTTACTCCAAGACTCAGTCAAAGTGGGGGCTAACTGTAGACACCTACTTTTGTCCCCGTTCCCGCAAGGGGAAGGTTCGATGATGAAAGCATAAAAACTCCACTTGACAACGCATCTCCTATAAAATAAACGAATCTCGATTCCCCATTTCATTTCACCCGAAACCTGCTATTTATGGAAACCTGCTAAAAATAGTAATTGCCCTAAAAGGTAGCTTCTAAAAGTGGAAAAGCATAAAGGATAGAAACCTGTCAGAATTAGGTGTTGCACTCCAACATAAATCCTAAATGAGATAGAAAACTGCGAGAATCCTATTCCTAATAGGATTCGGAAATAAGAGTTACGTATTAATTAAAATCCTAACGAACCTAGAGTTCGTAACGGGCCCAGACGCATTCCGTCATGAAATTGATACGCGCTAAAAGACTCGAATTAATCTCAAACTCTCCGGATTCTAGGAATCCTAATCTGACAAAGAAACGGCCCAAACAGCAATTTCAACGCCCAGCCCTGGGCGCTGAAATTGCCAGGATCCTATTTTCAACGCCCAGAGCTGGGCGCCGAAATCATTGACGCCCAGAGCTGGGCGCTGAAAGTACCTGGGTACTTGTTTTTTCCTAACTCTTTGCGGATTAGAACTCTGCAATTCTATCTTTCCACGAACTCTTCCCTAAAAATAGGCCCCTAGTTTCGACGTGAAACAACACACAACAACACACAATTATATTCTGAGTATTGACTCCAACCCTTAGCCTAAGCCTATCGCTGCGAAACTGTTCACGCGTTCTGTCGCAATCAATCCATAAATCGAACAGAACGTATCCTGTCCCATAATCGAGATTCGTTAAATAAAAAGGAGAAATAGCAAAGTCAACGTGGTTAGTTTTCTGAGAACCGTGACGCACCTCTCAAGGGTGCGTCGTAATGTGTCCCTTTTCGATGATTTAACTGCTTTCCTCGCCCTTTTTATGAACTGTTAAACTAACCTAATCTGATTGTTCTATCACGCCTAACAAATATAATATTTTTTGGAAATCAGATTATCATGCTAGGTCCCTTAATGCTATTTAAATCAGATAATCACGATCGAATTAGTATTATATGTTGCATATTGCTAAAATCAACTCAGATTAGTTTAATAGTTAACGCATGTCCCATCAATTATATATGCTGAGCTAGTAAGGATATCCTGCCTCTGAAGTTATCGACGAGCGAAGTACTCCTCTCGGTAGTTACAGTCCCCCGAACCCTCAATCTCTACCTTGCGGGTGCATATTGAGAGATCCCCACACCAGGGATCACAAGGGAACCTACGGCCGTCGTGGTCAAACATAATTGCACTCCCTTTATGTCACAATAACCGGGTTTTGTCAGTTTTTCTCATTATCGTTAAAAACTGAATGGCGACTCCTATATTACTAGTCAATTGGGTGTATACTCACAGGAAATCCAATTACACTTGATTGAATAAAAAGAATCATCACACCCACGAGGGGCAAGGTCACGCATTAGCCTCGCGCTTTTTCGACCCCTTCACAACAAGCATGAGGCTTGGGAGCGCACACGGCTGCCTTGGGCTACAAGCAAAGACAGACGAAGAAGAGGGGTGTGGGGCGTGGAGTGTGCCGCAAGGAGAGAAGAGGGGAGAGAGAGAGAGTGCTGAATTTTCTTGTGAGGGTTTGATATGAGGTCTATTTATAGATTTTCTCTCCCATGTGGGCTAGGTTAAGGTAATTTTGAGTTGTGCTTATTACCGGGCTCATTTAAGTTTACTCCTTGAAAGTTTTGTTGGGTTTGATCATGACTTACTGGGCTTTAATTAAATTAAATTCGTTTTCGAAATACGACCCAACAAATCCCGATTAAATAAATTTATTGAATTTATTTAATAAAAATACGGTTTTCGTAATTAATTAATAATTAAATTAATTAAAAATAAAAGTGAATTTAATTCTCATTAAATTGAATTCATTTATAAAAAAACTTTATAAATACAACGAAATGCTTTATAAATATAATAAAATATATTTATAGTTATAGAAAAATACGAGGTATTACAGTCTACCCTCCTTAAAAGAAGTTTTGTCCCGAAACTCGGGCACGAAAATCACAACTTTAAAACTAGACTTGAGACATTATGAGACTTTAGTGCGTTTTCTTTGCAAAAAGTTTTAGTTGCTGTACTCTTTAAGTAATTTAACATGACAATACACAGTGAAACTTCACTAGAAACAACGATTCAAGCATATCTTAAAGGATAAATTAGGTAAATAAGGTAAAAAGTGCAAAATTCTTCCGCACTCTACCCCCCTTAAAGAAAAAGAGGTACGGCCCCGTAACTCAACTAACCTCGGGAAAAGCTCGGGATATTTCTTTCTCATTTCTTCCTCCGCTACCCATGTAGCTTCCTCAGATTCTTGGTTAGACCACAACACTTTAACAATCTTAACATCCTTAGTCCGTGTACTACGCACTTTACTATCAAGGATTTTGACAGGTCTTTCCTCAAATGTCAAACTTTGGTCTAACTCTATGGTCTCCGTTTGCAGTATATGAGACTTATTCGGGACATACTTTCTCAACTGAGATACATGAAACACATTGTGCACTCTATGCAAGTCCATGGGCAAGGCTAATCTATTCGCTACCTTCCCTATCCGTTCTAGGATCTCATATGGGCCTATATACTTTGGGCTAAGCTTTCCTTTCTTCCCAAATCTCATCACACCTTTCATTGGTGAAACCCTAAGCAACACTTTGTCACCTATTTGGAACTCTTCATCCCTACGCTTTAAATCTGCGTAGCTCTTTTGGCGATCTTGCGCGGTTTGGATTTTGGATTGAATAGTCCTAACCTGATTCATAGTGTCCTCTATTATTTGGGGACCTAGTACGACGGTTTCACTAATGTCACTCCAACATAGTGGACTTCAGCATTTTCGTCCATACAGGGCTTCGAATGCTGCCATTCCAGTACTGGCATGATAGCTATTGTTGTATGAAAACTCAATTAGATCTAGGCTATCTTCCCATCCACCTTGAAAATCAATCACACAAGCTCTTAGCATATCCTCTAAGGTTTGAATAGTCATTTCGGTTTGTCCATCTGTGGCTGGGTGGAACGTTGTACTCATTTTCAATGTGGTACCAAAGTTCTTCTGCACACTTTTCCGGAAATTCGAAAGGAACCTAGAATCTCTATCTGATACGATATCCTTAGGAACTCCATGTAATCTTACTACATGTTTGATTTAAGCTTTGGCAATTTGTTCCATTTTCCAGGTTTCTTTCATTGGTATCAACACTGAAACCTATCCACCACTACCCAAATGGTGTCATTTCCACTTTTCGACTTGGGTAAACAAGTGACAAAGTCCATTGAGATACAGTCCCACTTCCAACTTGGAATCTCTAAAGGTTGGACCTTCCCTTGAGGTCTCCTATGCTCAATCTTAACTTTCTGACAAGTCAAACACCTTGCCACGAATTCAGCCACTTCATTTTTCATCCTTGGCCACCAATAGACCTTCTTCAGATCCTTAAACAGCTTGTCACCTCCCGGGTGAACAGAATATGGTGTATTATGACCTTCTCTCATCAACTTTTCCTTTAGTTCACCACACCCTTGAGGTACACACCATCGTGCTTTATACCTCAAGCTTCCATCTTCGTGGATCTTAAAATCAATCTCCTTTCCTTGCGAAATCTTTTCCTTGATCCGCTCTAACTTAACATCACTATGCAGGCCAGCCTGATTCTCCCTGATTTCGTCAAACGCCGACGACTAGATGGTTAAGGCATTCATCATACCCTCAAGGCATTCTCCACTCACTATCTCTAAATTCAATCGCTGCATGTCCTTAACAGCTCGTTAGCAACTACTAACGTATTCACACCATGGGTTGATTTCCTACTCAAGGCATCTGCGATTACATTGGCCTTTCCCTCATGGTATTGAATATCCAGATCATAGTCCTTGATTAACTCCTACCACCTTCGTTGGCGCATATTACGTCCTTATGTGTAAAAATGTACTTCAAACTCTTATGATCCGTGAATATCCTACATTTCACACCATACAGATAGTGTCTCCATATCTTTAATGCAAACACTATGGCGGCTAACTCTAAATCATGGGTAGGGTAATTGGATTCATATAGCTTCAACTGCCTCGATGCATACGCAATCACCTTTCCGTTCTGCATCAACACACACCCTAAACCATTCTTAGAGGCCTCACTATATACATCATAGGTACCGCTCTCATCTGGCAAAGTTAACACCGTCGCGGTTGTCAATCGCGTCTTTAAGGCTTGGAACGCCTCCTCACACTGGTCATTCCACTCAAACTTCACCTCTTTCTTCATCAAGGTTGTCATTGGTTTGGCGATTCTAGAAAAGTCTTGCACAAAGCGTCTATAATAACCCGTTAAACCAAGAAAACTTTGAATATCGGTGACACTCTTAGGTGTAGGCCACTCACTAACGGCTTTTGTCTTTGCAGGATCCACTGCAACTCCTTCCTTGGATATAAAATGTCCTAAGAACACAACTTTCTCCAGCCAGAATTCACACTTCGGGAATTTGGCATATAACTGGTTGTCTCTCAGGGTACTCAACACTGACCTTAAGTGTTCCGCATGATCCTCCTCATTCTTAGTAGACCGGAATATCATCTATGAAAACCACTACAAACTTGTCCAAGAATGCATGGAATACTCGGTTCATTAAGTCCATAAAGATTGCAGGTGCATTGGTTAATCCAAAAGGCATAACTGTGAACTCATAATGACCGTATCTAGTCCTAAATGCAGTCTTTGGTATATCGTGCTCTGCGATTCTCAACTGATGATAACCTGACCTCAGGTCAATCTTTGAAAACATTCCCACTCCTTTCAATTGGTTGAATAGATCATCTATCCTAGGCAAAGTATACTTATTCTTGATTGTGACCTTATTGAGCTCCCTGTAGTCTATACAAAGTCTCATACTTCCGTCCTTCTTCTTGACAAACAAGACTGGCGCTCCCCAAGGCGATGCACTTGGTCTAATATAAACTTTCCCTAGTAATTCCTCAAGTTGACCTTTTAACTCACTCATTTCTGCTGAGCCATCCGGTATGGGGCTTTCGAGATAGGTGCAGTTCCGGGTGTTAGGTCTATGGTAAAATCAATTGGTTGATTGGGCGGCATTCCCGGGATCTCTTCCGGAAACACGTCCGATAACTCACTCACCACTGCAATATCCCCTGGTTTCTCTTTCATCACATGGTCTAGGTCTCTCACGTTGCATAAGAAAACAGGGTTCCCTTTGTGTACTAGCTTCACGAGCTCCATTGTCGTGATGATTCCTACACTCCTAGGTTTCCCGAAACGGCGATACGATACAACCTTTCCTAGACTAGACATCAGGTGAATCTTCTGCTTCTCACAGTCAATCTTAGCTTTGAACATTTCCAACCAGTCCATTCCCAAAATCACATCTAAATCTCCTAACTCAAACTCAATTAGGCTAGACAAGAATATGGTCTTGGCTATGGTTAAAGGTACATTCCTATGGATCTTAGTGCATTTCACAATCTCACCAGTTGGTATCAATATGGGTACTTCAATCTCTTCAGGTTCTTTCAATCCTAACTTCTCTAAGATACCCTTTGATATAAAAGAATAAGTCGCACCAGAATCAAATAGTACTTTAACTAAAATGGAGTTAATAGAAAAAGTACCAGCTATGACGTCAGACGAGTTTTCGGCTTCTTGCCTAGTGATCACATTCAGCTTTCCTTGGGTAACTCCCTTTTTATAGCCACCTCCATTGGCATTTCCATGGGCATTTCGGTTCCCATTCTGCTGATAGTTTCCTCCGGGCTTTCCATTACCCTGGCCATTATTGCCATTGTTACCATTCTGGTAACCCTTTTGGTTTCCACCATTGTTCACTCCATTCCGGTTTTGGTTATTCCAATTGTTGTTCTGGCGGTTGCCTTGGTTGACTTGGTTGGGTTTCCCATTCTTGGCCCAACACTCAAATTCTCTATGGCCTAGCTTCTCACAAAACCTACAGACAACTTGGTTTCCATTACAGTCTCGACCTGGGTGATTAGTATGGCAACGTCTACACTCATAGACTCTCGTTGCATTCCCTGTAGACTGATTCTTATCTCCATTGTTATTGTGTAAATTGTTTCTGTTTCTGCCCTGGTTTCCCCGGAACTGGAAATGCTTGTTTCCCTTGTTTTTCTTAAAGTTCCCCTGATTCTGCTGGCCACCACCTTGGTTTTGGTTACCAACATCCTTCCTCTTTTCACCAATTCCATTTTTCCTTTGCTGTAGGCCATACAAATGGGCAACTTTTCCATACAGGGTGTCAAGAGATGTAAAATTGTCTCCAGCAAGCATCAATAGCAAATCCATAGTCAATCCACTCTCAAATCTCTGAGCTCTAAGCTCCTCCGTTGCCACCACTTCAGGTGCAAATCTAGACAGCTCTATAAACTTGGTGAAGGAAATAATGCCCTTGGTCCAAGTATGCATTTAATGTTAAGTCTAATAAATGCGGTTTAGTATTAATTATACAAGTTAATAATTCAGTGAGATCAAGTGAACTGTATGCCTAGCTAGAGGCCGCTTCAGTTCAAGTGGAATTAATAATATTAATCCACAGCTTACTCTTGACTGAACCCGTAGGGTCACACAAATAGTACGTGAAGGGATCAAGTATTTAAAGGAATTAAATACTCCATCTATGAATATTCGGAATCGACGGATCTTGGTTCTAGTGGGAGCTGAAATCGTCAAAGGCAAATTATGAATACTCCGGAAACGATGATATTGCCGGAAACGGAAATATGGATCGTATCGGAAATATAAATATTATCCAAGTCGTAGATGTTGCCGGAAACGGAAACATGGTACGTATCGGAAAATATTATCGGAAATGGAAATATTGCCGGAATCGGAAATATTGCCGGAAACGGAAATATTGTCAGAATCGGAAATATTATCGGAATCGGAAATATTGCCGGAAATGGAAATATTGCCAAAAATCTGAAATATTGCCGGAAACGGATATTGTTGGAATCGGAAATATTATCGGAATCGGAAAAAATTCCGGAAATGGAAATATTAAATATTTGTTCGAAACGGAAATTTATTCCAGAAACGGAAATATTAAATATTTGTTCGAAACGGAAATTTATTCCGGAATCGGAAATATTAAATATTGTTCGAATCGGAAATGAATTCCGGAATCGGAAAATTAATCGGAAGCGCGATGTACGAAATAAACATGGGACGAGCTTGCTAGACGAAGCTAGGCCCGCGCCTAGCGAAGCCCGCGCGCACAAGCAAACACATAGGCGCAGCCAGCTGCGCCAAGCAAGCAAGGCCAGCAAGCTGGCGCGCCCTTCGTGGGCTGCGAGGAGCTGCTAGGCCGAGCTAAGGGCGCGCGCAAAGCGCCCTTCGTGGGTTGTGCATGTGTGTTTGTGTTTGTGTATGAAGCCTTGATCGATTAGGATTCGTTTAGATTAATTTCCTAAAGCTACTAGAAATTAGATGATTGAATTTAAGTCTAATTCAGATTAGCTAAATAGAATCTTAGTACGTTTCTAAAATCCGATTTCCCTACCCTATAAATAGGTGATGATATTCACAATTTATAACAATCCAATTCAAGTATTCATATATGTTTTAGGCTTAAAACTAAGATTAATATTCGAATATTACATAGAACCGTAGGTGCAATTCTAGTTAATTAAATCTAAGGCGGATCCGAACGTGTTGTGGACTATCTACGGAGGGACGACATTTGGAGTCATAGACTTGTTCTTGTTCGGTTCTGGCGCAGCTAGGGAGGGCACGCTACAAAGTGTATGTGTCCTAAATTATGTTAATTGTTATGTGGCAATTAATTTGGATTCCTGGCTTTATGGTTTTTCCGCATGATTTATATTCAATTATATGTATCATAACCTGACAGTGGTATCACGAGCCTCTAATTAATTCCATAATAATTAGTTAACATGGTTAAATTTTATAAATTTGCAATGAATTAAAGGGGTGATTAATGTACGAAATTTTTGATTTTTTGTAATTAATTGCAAATTCGTGCAATTATTTAATTATATGTTCGCACAATTTTCAGCAGTTTAGTCAATAATGGTCGGAATCGTATAATTTTATAGTGTAATTCGCATGTAAACGACGTTTTAAAATTTTGACTATAATCAAAGATTTGATGCCAAACCCAGAATTCCCAAATTCGAAGCCTAACTATGACTTTTTGGAAGTTTTAGTTTTTCGAACGCAAAATTTGTAATTTTTAAGATGTTAAATTAAATATTTGCGCTTCTTGTTGTTAAATCTTGAATTTTTTATTGACCTACTGTATATGTTTAACAAATTTGTATGCCTAAGCTTGTTAATTATACAACCTAATTTGTAATTTTAATTAATTTGTTGAAATTCGAATAATTTAGAATTCGATTTGATTTTCATAATTAATTGACAATTTAATTAGGTATCCATGATTAAAAACCACCATGAAAATTGTTAATTTTTGATAAATTTTAAATTTTTATGACCTAGACTTGAATCCATAATAATCGAAAGTTGATTAAATAATAAATTTTCGATTTTTCGCCCTAAATTTATGAAATTAATATGATTTATTAATTTGTCTATAAATTTGAATTAAAAAATTTTAATTTTTATATAAATCGCTCATGGATTTTGCACGCACAAAGCAATGGACGCTACGTATCACCCTTAAGGGGTGTTGTATAGTGCGGGCATGCGACGACGAGCAAGGGAGCTCATCGCCCATGCGGTACGAATGCAGCGAGCAACGAGTGTGGCATGCGCGCAAGGCAAAGGCTGCATGGGCGTGTGTGCTGCGAGCCATGGGCGATGGGCGATGAGGCAAGGCACAACGAGCGAGCAAGCGCGCGTGGGCCGCGAGGGATGATGCGCCACAGCGCGCGCTGCCTCACCCAGCGAGCAGACCAGAACGCGTCGAGCAAGCGGGCTGCGCGCATGCGTGGCTAGGCTGGATGTGTATGCGTGTGGCCTGCTCGTGCATTGCTATACGATAAGTCGAGGGGCGTTGATGCCTCGTGCACTCGACGGGGCATGGCCGCAAGCCCATGGCCTCGTCATGATCCGATGGATGCGTTTCCAATTTAATTTTAAATTTTCAGTTCGGAAACGATTTTAATTAATTTTAAAATTCGTAATTTAATTTTTCCTCGGAATTTAATTTTGAATAATATAATTATTAAAAAATTTATTTATATTAATTATTTTACTAAAATTAAAACCTTGAATAAATTCAAATTTATTTATTTAATTCAAACTGAAAATAAATTCAAGGATTCAAATAATAATTTATGTGAGCTTTAAATTTTAATTAAATTTGTATGTTTCCGGTTAGACTAGGAAATACAATTTTATGTTTAAAATTAGTAAAGCATGTAAATTTATTGGTTTAAGTGGGAGCTTTTAGTCATAAACTCTTGATTAGGTCTACATTCCTTTAAGGTTAAAACAACTTGATTAGAATTAATAAGGATTGAATAATTGGTAGATTATTGGAAGCCTTGATTAATTACTGCAAATATTTATGTGATGCATAATATGTTTTACTAACCAGTTATGTGGGCCATTCATTGATAAATGAATGGGTGAATGGTATATATTGTATATGTATTGTTTTGCAGGTTATTGAAAGTGACTAGTATGGCCCAAAAAGGATAGTAAATATGGTCTGCGTACCATTAATTTGAATGTAATATTGGTCTAAAGTACCAAATTTTATTGCTTTTAATATGGTATGCGTACCATCAAATAGTTGTAATTAGTTTAAATTATAGCTTATCCTATTTGAAGAAAATGGCGCCTCCCATGGTGAAATTCAAGACGGAGTTTCCAATCCATTTTCAAGACGGAGTTTGAAGTTGAAGCTTCAAGATGAAGTCGGGCCATACTAGATCACATTTATATCTTATCCATGTTTTAAGTTATTTATTGCTTTAAATATGTCTTAATTATGCATGAGATCGTGGCTTGATTATGTTGCATGATTAAGGATTTTAGTTCACTTAAAATCTAACGAACATAGTAAGAGCCTTAAGTTCCAAACTATAAAATTGAACTAAAAGGTGCCTTGCCAAAATAACACTTACTTGGATAAACCTTTACATCAATCTTAGTAATAGTTTTCCGCCTAAGCGAGGTGTTACTTATTGATCCTAAAGGGGTAAGGTACACAAATAATAGTGAGTACATGTTAGTTTTGGTGAAACACATCGATATAAGTAAGGAGTCCTTTTATGTCGTGGCAAATGTGATAGGTTTACCTAATAAGTTCTTAGACGTACCTATCAACCAAGAGTAGTTTCTAGACTATTAGCAAAGGTTTTGCTTACCTAAAATATTTAGAATTGAGTCTAAATACATAATGTTCTTAATTCTTCAATGATTTAAGGATCTTGGAATCATTTTATTCACACCTGCCGGAACACACAACTTGAATAAAATGCTTAATAAATGATAAATTAGGCATGTTTGCTAGAATTTAAGTTTATTAAGAGAAACTGGGAATGGTTATTTATTTGTTTATTCTTTTTTATTGTAGTTTTAACTATGGTAAACAACAATTCATTCAACATCCGATCAATTCCCAAAAAGGAGAAGTTGAACGGGAAAAACTTCCTTGGCTGGCAAATAATGCCCTTGGTCCAAGTATGCATTTAGTGTTAAGTCTAATAAATGTGGTTCAGTATTAATTATACAAGTTAATAATTCAGTGAGATCAAGTGAACTGTATGCCTAGCTAGAGGCCGTTTCAGTTCAAGTGGAATTAATAATATTAATCCATAGCTTACTCTTGACTGAACCCGTAGGGTCACACAAATAGTACGTGAACGGATCAAGTATTTAAAGGAATTAAATACTCCATCTATGGATATTCGGAATCGACGGATCTTGGTTCCAGTGGGAGCTGAAATCGTCAAAGGCAAATTATGAATACTCCGGAAATGATGATATTGCCGGAAATGGAAATATGGATCGTATCGGAAATATAAATATTATCCAAGTCATAGATGTTGCCGGAAACGAAACATGGTACGTATCGGAAAATATTGTCGGGAATGGAAATATTGCCAAGAATCTGAAATATTACCGGAAACGGAAATATTGTCGGAATCGGAAATATTATCGGAATCGGAAAAAATTCCGGAAACGGAAATACTAAATATTTGTTCGAAACGGAAATGTATTCCGGAATAGGAAATATTAAATATTGTTCAAAACGGAAATGAATTCTGGAATCGGAAAATTAATCGGAAGCGCGACGTACGAAATAAACATCGGACAAGCTTGCTAGACGCAAGGCTCAGCACGAAGCTAGGCTCGCGCCTAGCAAAGCCCGCGCGCACAAGAAAACACATAGGCGCAGCCCGCTGCGCCAAGCAAGCAGGCCCAGCCAAGCACGAAGCAAGGCCAGGCCCAGCAAGCTGGCGTGCCCTTCGTGGGCTGCGAGCAGCTGCTGGGCCGAGCTCAGCGCGCGCGCACAGCGTCCTTCGTGGGTTGTGCGTGTGTGTTTGTGTACGAAGCCTTGATCAATTAGGATTCGTTTAGATTAATTTCCTAAAGCTACTAGAAATTAGATGATTGAATTTAAGTCTAATTCAGATTAGCTAAATAGAATCCTAGTAGGTTTCTAAAATCCGATTTCCCTACCCTATAAATAGGTGATGATATTCACAATTTATAACAATCCAATTCAAGTATTCATATATGTTTTAGGGTTAAAACTAAGATTAATATTGCCTCAAAATATTTAAATATTACATATAGGTGCAATTCTAATTAATTAAACCTAAGGCGGATCCGAACGTGCTGTGGACTATCTACGGAGGGACGACATTTGGAGTCCTAGACTTGTTCTTGTTCGGTTCGGGCGCAGCTAGGGAGGGCACGCTACAAAGTGTATGTGTCCTAAATTATGCTAATTGTTATGTGGCAATTAATTTGGATTCCTGGCTTTATGGTTTTTCCGCATGATTTATATTCAATTATATGTATTATAACCTGACACTTGGAATAGTACTTTGTCATAGACATCCCTTCCATTTTCAACTCGATGAACTCTTGGGATTTCTGCTTCTTCAGATATCGTGGGTAAAACATGTTCCTTAAGGCTACCTTGAATGATTCCCATCCAAATCCAGGTGTAGCTCTCAAAGCATTCTCACACCTCTGCCACCACAAATCAGCTTCTCCCCTAAGGTAATACACAGCACTATTAACCCTAAGGTTTTCTGGGCAATTGATAGCTACGATAAGCTTATCGAACTCCCTTAGCCGGTTCTCAAATATAGTTGGGTATATCTCCCCTTGATACAAAGGAGGCTTACTTTGGGCCTCCTTCTTAAACATCTCACCAGCTGGATCAACTCCCTGGTTATTCCTATTCTATGCTCAATTTTGCATTACTTCAGCTAGTTGCCTAACCACATCGGCAATCCCTTGGGTAGTAATTTCCCTTCTCCTAAATAAAAAAAAGACTAACTTTAACAACTGAGTTTGGACACTGCCTTACTGAAACATTGCACTAACTAGCCATACAATTAGTACACATACACGAAAATTTCGGACCCTGAGCAAGATAGGCGCCTGTTATGGGCCGCTTTCTCTCCCTAAGTCCGCATCACAAAGTTCAAGTGGTGAAAATTGAACCACCTTGCAACTACAATTTAATTGAAGAAACACATGAAATCCTTTTGCGATAATCGCTCAAAGAGAACATAAACTTAGAATTAGAGATAAAAGAAAGAATCTTAAACTTTATTACTTCAATGGGAAGAACAATACATCCTTTGGATCGTACTTTATTCGAAAAGACCACAAAACTAAACTACTAAAACCATAAATAGTAATTTACAACTTTATTACTTCACTGAAATTTAAGCACTAGCTATTACATTAGAAAAGTCTTTAAAATGCTACTCTAGCGACTATCCAACCTCCTTCACAAACTGGTTAAGAGTGCTCATGGCCTTCAAAGTCATCAAAATCTTCCTCTGGATCAGACTCATACTCCATATCCTCATTATTCTGTTGTAGCTCACTGTTTACTTCATCATTGCTAGTCTCAGGCTCAATTTCTATGTCACTGGAGATCTCAATAGTAGGCTCAGGAATAATAGGATTAGGGTTCTCAATCTTAACAACATCATCATCACTATCCTCATCCATCTGAGTTTCTGTCTCATTATCTAATCCTGTAAGGTTGACGTTTTCCACTGTTTTACCATCATCAAAACATTCCTCCGCAAGCTCTATAATCGTGGTCATAATCTCCAAATTATATCTCCATCTACCATCTGAAGTACCATACTTGTAATAGTTAGGAATACCATTTTCCATGTGCATATCACAAAATCGATTCTTAAGCTCTATGTATGGGTTCCTAGAAGGTAAGCAATGAATAACCATCTCTACCATAACATCTTTCTTCCTTAGTTCGGGCAAGTTCTGCACTGTAGCAAAATAATTGCAAGCAAACTCGATCTTCTTCACATAAATGTGTGGGGTTTCACAGTCTAGCTTCTCTAGGTTTCGTAGGTTTGCGTACTTTGAAATCAACATCTTAAATCCTGAAAATTAGCAACTACAAAGTCTTACTAAAGTGTTCCAAAAACAAAGTAAGTTCGTTGAGACATACAATTTCAATGCGCAAGTACATGCTTAATCATGAATCGTGATGCAATTAATCACATAAAGCAAAACAAGACATGATCAAACTTTAAAGAAAAGATCACATAATCAAGGCATAATCACATAAACACTTGATTAAAAATGCATACTTAACTTAGATGCATACTTAGTCTAAATATGCCCTTCTTAATCTACCCTTTCCTCACTTAGAGTAAATAAAATTTTTCGAAATTAATTTAAATAAATAACTTCAAATAATCACGAAATTATTAAAATTAAAATCGAAAATTTAAAATAAGTAATCGAATAATTTAATTAATTAATTCGGTTATTTTTCAAAATACTTAAAAGGAATAAATAAATAAATAAATAAATAAATAAATAAATAAGTATTTCGGAAAAATCAAAATATTAATATTTTTTGTTTTTTTGAAAAATCCTAAAATATTTCGTAAAAAATAAAAATAATAATTCGAATTTAATAAAACTCGAATAATTAAAATAACTTTCAAATACTGGAAATAATTGGTATTTGGCTTTTCAAAATTTTGAGTACTCAAGAAACAACATTTTGACTTTAGGAAAATAATTTAGGAAAAATCCTAAAGTTCCTCAATCGTAGTTTAAGGATTTACCACTTTGCACTATTAATTAATGCAAAACAGCTCTCAAACTAGAGCTCTGCAAATACCACTTTGGAACACCCTAATAATTCCTTGCTTTTTATAAAACATTTTCCGACTTAAAACACATTAATTACCAAGATATTACCGCCACCGTGATAACGGCTAAGGCTATTTACCAGAATTACGCAGCGAAATTAACTAACTTTCAAAACATATTAAATAAATAGTTAATGGTTATTAAAACAAGTTGGAACCGTTGAGGCCCAAATCCAAAAGTATTAAACCATTTAAAAATTCATTAACTATAAGCATTAGTATTAGTCATGACTATAAATAAAAATAGAGTTTATAAAGTACGGAAGAATAAAACTCTCCACTCGAATCCCACGATAACTTCTCCCGCAAGTTATCTCTACAAACCTGCTTTATTATAAATCTACTCCCCAACAACGCAAATGCAATTGATGGATCATCATAGGGTGATTAAGGCAAAGGCCATGACCAGAAGACATGAAGCACGAAGTCAGCGAAAGCTGAGTACGAACAAGCTAGAATAACATACTATCCTAACATGCTTCACTCGACAAATTAGATAATCCACATGCAAAAGCCATATAATAAACAGATAAACATGGAGCCAAGACTCGACACTTGACACGACTCTTGACTCACAGTTTAATAAAAAGTAGCTTCAAACGGGTAAAGTACACTACTACAAATTAACACTTGTGCCACGGTTGTATCCGTGGCACAAGTGTGAAATTCTCGTGGCTATCCTAGTTAGCCACGGGAATTCAAGCAAAGGACTCTCGTGGCACAAGTGATCGTGGCTAGGAACTTGCGAAGGGAAAAATAGAATCGTGGCAAAAAAAAATTATTTTTTTGCCACGGACTTACCCGTGGCTGGCAACATCCCTTTGCCACAAGTACAAATGTGGCAAGTAGGATATACTCGTGGCTAGTTTCTTAATCTAGCCACATATTCACGCCCGTGGCTGAAAACATTGCATTTACAAAATAAAATTTTTATTAAAATACTAGTTTCATACACAGCATATTATAGGGTATAAATGTAGAATCCTTGTTGTGAAGAGTAATAGAAAATTAAGGTGAAATTGAGCGTAAAACCGAATTAGATTTTGCACAATGAATTTCTATAACTATATAAAGTTTATACAAAGAGTAAATTACTTACAATAACAAGTGTTCACACAGTGAAGGAAAAAAGATCAAAATAAACGACATTCTTTATACAAGCTAAAAAAAATATGAACAACATTTCTCTTGTGCTTCGTAATCTCCAGTAAGAGAACCAATTTTCACTCTGCACTATGGGTTTAAATTTGACTTCTTTTAACCTGTAAGGACAAAAAAATATACAAAATGATCAGTTATAACACCCATAAAATAAATGACAATCTGGTAAGAAATAGACTTTTCCCTTTGCATTATGATTACTTATCACGTTTTTATCCAATCATACTACATATGGAGTAGTTTTATTAGATTATGTTTATACATTTTTATTTACTTTCTTTACCAGTTAAAAGGAAACAAAGGCCAAAAACATAATAAGATTTATAACTATTTCGTATACACTAACGCCTTTTCTAGGTGGCATAACTTATTGAACATTTCCAGCATCATACCGTAGAAGAACATGTCTTCATAAATTGGTCCAAAAGAAATTCACACAATTATCATGCCGATAACCATATTAGCGTGATATCCAACTTACAACCAATAAGAATTAAGGTCCCAACAACAACAATTAACACCTAAGGACCTACCTACTATAGTTCTGTAGAAAGAGTGTCTTAAAAAAGTACAATTGCATCTACAGTAAAGGGGGTATTGGGTTTCAGGAAAGGCCAAATGCAGTCATAACTCATAAGGTTTCTGGAAATTGCAAATTACCATGTTAGATCACATCTGGAGAGCCATTTCTTTTAACTTACGCAAGATTCTTGGCTCGGCATCTTTAAGCTTGTCAATAGTTTTTCCAACCTAAGCTTGATTAGAAAAACACACCGATCTTGTATTGTAGAACTTAAATCCAACCATAAGTGCAGGTTTCTTACATCAAAATTATTCAAGGACATAACTCAAGCCATTATAAATCGTAACTTTATACAATATAAGCTTTGGCATGTTAAGACTATTTTGAATCAATCAAACACCGATCATCTTCTAATTAATACAGAGTAAGTAATTGTAGCATAAATTCATATCTAAGTACTACATAAGAGCTATAGAATTCAACCTATAAGAAAGTCAACCATTGTACATCTACATTAACCCTTTACGATAGGCTCCCATAAGTGAGTTAGCCTATAGAAATCTCAAATAAATTATTAACAAGGTACAAAAACTATTATAATTTTGGTGGACAAGTTAAGAAATTAGTTTTCATTTCTTGTGAAGCGTAGATTCTGTCTAACCCTAACAATTTAAAGGTCATTTAAACAAAAAAAAAAAAAGTCAAGAGTCCATTAGATAACATTAAAACTTTCATCAATTATAGTTCTATATGCTCGCATTTGACGCATATACGGAGTACATCTTCAGTATAAGATTCACACATGGCAAGATATAATTTGTTTACTATTAGAAAGAGATTCAACAAGAAGTACTCTAACTTGAGTAAACTGATGTGATCATATAACTATGTTAATTACACTAGTTATGGTGTGGCTGGTCAGATCTTGCACACTTATTCGGACTAATCAATCCAAGTAAATATCTTACCTAAACCATAGAGGCATTAATTCACACATCACTAAGTAATTAAATCATAAAAAAGAATTAGAATCATAATCATTAATTAAACAGAGTGAAATTAGCTTAGAATTTCTAGAAACATGTTATACCTCCTGAATCTGATTTTAGTCAAGTGAGGCATCAAATAGTGATACTATGAAATAGGACCAGGTACAGGCAACTGGAGACATTGAGTCAACCTTGATTACCAGACATAGAAGCATGGTAGACCTTGAGAAGTTGATGAGATGTAGAGAGAAATATGACCAGGAAGTGGAAAAAGCACTGCATACAAAAAAGCAAACCATATGTCACAAATTCCTAGTTCCCCAGGTTCATGGTGTCTCCAATCAAACCAATCCTTTTGAATATACAATTTTTGTTTCCTAATAGCAACGTAATTTCCTAAATATTTACAAGACAAACAAATTTTAATATATTATACAATGATACTAATCCATTACTCCAAGCTAAATTTGTTTTTCTAACCCAAACTTCCTCCCAAGGTAATAATTTTCCTTTTATATAGTTCATCATATTTAACAAAAAATAGTACATAATTCAGAATCCTAACCCTTCAAAACCCTAACTATTATTTTATTTTAATTGATTCTCGAAACCATTAAAAATACACAAATAAAACAACAAATTTCAATTGAACAAAGCAGAGATAGAAATCAAAATCAAATGTGTAAAGAGAAAAGGAGAGAGGATGAAATCAGATAACCTCTAGTTTAAGTCATCATCGGACTATTGGCTCGAATTCAAGTCAAAGAAATTATCAATTAAATAGAACCTAATCTCAATTCAATTCATCAAAAAACTGCCAAAATCCCAAAAACAAAACAAAAATACAGCAATGTTAGGTTATGATACATATGATTAAACATAAATCATGCGGAAAAACCATAAAGTCAGGAAACATATTATTTACACATAATCATTTAGCATAATTCAGATGCATACACTTTGTAGCGTGCCCTCCCTAGCTGCGCCCGGACCGAACAAGAACAAGTCTTTAGGACTCCAAGTGTTAGGTTATAATACATATGACAATTCATAAATCATGCGGAAAAACCATAAAGCCAGGAAAGCATATTATTTACACATAATCATTTAGCATAGTATAGATGCATACACTTTGTAGCGTGCCTTCCCTAACTGCGCCCGAACCGAACAAGAACAAGTCTTTAGGACTCCAAGTGTCGTCCCTCCGTAGATAGTCTACAGTACGTCCGGATCCGCATCAAGATTGACCAACTAGAATCGCCCTTAAGGTGCTTCGGAATTTCGGTTATTTTGTGCAAGAGTGTGGCTGAATTTTCTTTCAAAAACTTACCCTTTGAATACTTCAATTGTGTGTATAAATTATGAGCCTAGGCCCTTATTTATAGAGGTTCGGAAAGGGAAATGGAATCCTAGTAGGATACGTTTTAATTAAACTTAGAATCCTACAAGGACTCTATTTAATTAAATAATCCTAATAGGAATAGGAATTTAATCATACATCAAATCCTAATAGTTTTAGGAATTATTCATGGACACAAACACACACACGAGCATGACCCGCAAGCATGCAGGCCATGCCCGCGCACAGCCCACACGCCCACGAAGCCCATGCGAGCTACCGCAGCCCACGAGGCTGCCATGGCCTAAGCTGCGCGCTGGGCCTGCCTTGCGGTAGGCCTGCCGCAGCCTTGGGCTGTGTTGTGGCGCGCCATTGCTTGCTGGGCGATGGCCTGGCTTCGTGCTGGGCCTTCGTCCGGCAGGCCTCGTCCTATGCTTATTCGTACGATACGCTTCCGATAAAATTCTCGGTTTTCGGAATTCATTTCCGATACGAACAATATTTAATATTTCCGATTCTGGAATTAATTTCCGCTTCGAACAAATATTTAATATTTCCGTTTCCGGAATTATTTTCCGATTCCGATAATATTTCCGATTCTGACAATATTTCCGTTTCCGGCAATATTTCCGATTCCGGCAATATTTCCATTTTCGATAATATTTTCCGATACGTACCATGTTTCCGTTTCCGGCAACATCTACGACTTGGATAATATTTATATTTCCGATACGTTCCATATTTCCGTTTCCGGCAATATCATTTCTTGCCTGTGACGATCTCAGCTCCCACTGAAACCAAGATCCGTCGATTCCGAATATCCATAGATGGAGTATTTAATGCCATTAAATACTTGATCCGTTTACGTACTATTTGTGTGACCCTACGGGTTCAGTCAAGAGTAAGCTGTGGATTAATATCATTAATTCCACTTGAACTGAAGCGGCCTCTAGCTAGGCATTCAGCTCACTTGATCTCACTGAATTATTAACTTGTTTAATTAATACTGAACCGCACTTATTAGACTTAACATAGAATGCATACTTGGATCAAGGGCATTATTTCTTTCAGTCTCCCACTTGTCCTTAGGGACAAGTGTGCATTTCCTAATTCCTTTGTCGCTCGATGCTTGCTCTTGAACATAAGGTAAGAGTTGTCATCCATATTATGTCCAGAGGTGTTCCTCGGTTTCAGAGTTCAACTGATCAAATAAACAGATAATCATAGCCTATGATTCATCCGAGCACGGCCATGCATTTCACAGTTTCTAGCTCTCCGAGTGGCCTTGTACAACTTTTAAGCATCTCATCCCGATTTATGGGAGGACAATCCCAATCTTGCGATCTTGAGATTAGACTTCGTTTGATAGGTGATTACCTGAGCGTTGCCTTTATAGCCTCCTTTTACGGTGCGACGGTTGGTCAACGTCAAAGCAACCAGTTCTCAAACAAGTAATCTCAAATCACTCAGGTATTGAGGATTTAGTGTCTAATAATTTTAATGAAATTTACTTATGACAGATTTTCATCTCTTACAGTAAAGTTTCATAGGTCTTGTCTGATACTAGTCTTCCCAAAGTAAGTATCTATGCAAATGATCATGACATTGCCATGTCCACATAGTTCAAGAAACAGAACTACTAGTCATCTTGCATTCTAATCGTCTAACGTTTTCTATGCGTCCAATTTTATAGAAAACTCCGACTAGGGACCATTTTCAACCTTTGACATTCAAGTTCACTTGATAGACATTTCTTAGTCACAGGACTGGTCCTGACAGTCTATCTTGAATATATCGTCAAATTGAAGGGACTCATCATTTAATACTAAACCAAGATTAAATGCAATATGAAAATACATTTCATATATGATAAATGTTCAACCCCATTGTTTTACAACCATGGGCCTCAAACCCATCTTTAAAATAGTTCATGGAATTCAAAGCTATGCTTGATTTCCAGTGCTACAACGTGAGTGTTGATTCTCACTTGTTGCATAGGTTTAGTTATCACGCTTTGCCAATCTTAACATCCTTTTCATCGAATGTTCTTCGTGATATGATGATAAGAACTTTTGAGTATGTTTATTTTGTGATCTAGTCTTTCTTGCTACATTAGTGGTTCTACGCATTTTGCAATGAAGAACCATTAAGTCAACAGACATGTGATCTTCCCAAGTTCAATGAAGAACTCATATAAACAACTCTATTTTATTGCTTCTTAGGCAATAATTACTTTTACTTCAACTGTATAGGTTGCTAGTGATGCTTTGTTTGGATCTACTTATCCAAGCAGTTCACAGATATGTGGAAGACTCTCCAACTATATCTTAGAACATAGAAATTATTATTTTAATCTCCCACGCAACAACTCATGGTCTTCAATCCATGTTGCCATTTCAAAACACGATGCTCTTTAGCTCGTCCTTGTCAATGGTTAACTCCAAAGGGTCTTGCTTGATCCTTTGCCAGTGTTTATGCGTATAGCATCAATATTTAGCATATCTTTATTTCCTTGAATCAAGAACTATTCCTATGTACCTTTTCAAGTACCATAAGTGTTCTTGATCTCAATCTAGTTGATCTTCACTTACATCAATAGAGATTGGTATATGTTCGTCATGCCTAAAGTCATACGATACGTTTTTGGCGATCCTCATATTATATTATATACATGATAAATTCTTTTGCAGAATAATTCCCAATTGAATTCTATTCATGTAACTTTAGCTCATTCAGTTACAGTAGATACTGAATCCAACTAAATTCTTTGACATATAATATAGGTGAAGAATCTCATTAGATTCTTTGATGTTTAACTTAGTAAATGCTTATACATAGTTCAAACATTCATTACTTAGATTTATTCATATGGATCGAATATCTCCAATGGAGTCTTTCGTGTTTGATTTAGTAAATGCCATTACTAAACAATATCATAAGATCTTTGTAAATAGATCTTAATACCCAGTATGTACTAAGTTTCGCCTTGGTCCATCATTGATGAATAATTTCAAATCTAAGTCATTAGCATTTGAATGTTATTTTACAATAGAGAGATATGTGTGATACACATAGGACCAATTAAGTTTTTATGTACTCCCACTAAACTTATTATATATCTATAAGAATCATGTACATTTTATGAAACTAAAATACTTATTAGCTTCACTAAAATACATTTCTAATTCCCAATTGCTTGCTTAAATCTGTACTTAGATTTCATAAGCTAGCTTTCTTTTTCAAGCATTTATTTGGATCCACAAATCCTATGACATACCATGTACATAGTTTCTTCCAACATTTGATTGAGGAATACGTTTTGTCATCCAATAGTCATATGTACCAATATGTAATTATTGCTTGATTTATAGACTTGAGCATTAAGATTATGCATAAGTTTTCAACACAATCCATGCCATGAATTTGCTTGTAACCTTTAGCAACTAATCTAGCTTTGTGTGTGAACACAATTTCATGTTTGATGGTTTTTATCCTTAAAACAAACTTGCAACCAATAGGTGTGAAACTATTCTTGCAAATCAACAACATTTCAATTTTGTCATCAAAACATTGAGTATGTTTTATGGCCTCTAACCATTTAAAACATTTGGGTCTATATATGGCCTCTAACCATTTTAGGGAATCTGGGTTTCGTCATAGCTTTCTTACAGGTCACAAACTCATTAATAGTTTGACTGCAAGTTGTAGGTTTCTTCACTATCTAATAGAAGAATCTCATAGCTTCAGTGACCTGAACTCCATGTTTCTTCACTATCTAATAGAAGAATCTCATAGTTTCAGTGACTTGAACTCTATGCCTACTTAGGTATAGAACATCAAACAATAGAATATCAATTGCCACTTGAAAGTCCTTTGAATATTCTGTTCTCCTTGAAGCACTTGTAAAGTCTTCTAAGAGATGTCTATTCTTTAAAATCCACTTCTAAAGTCCTTAAAGAATAGGTGTTCGGATTTTCTAAAGAACTTCGAAAAGCCTCCAGATTGTCCGTTTATGTTTGTTGTTCGCCTCGAAGACTTTCCAGGTCCATTTTCTCCCACTTGTCATTTTGGAAACGAATCTCCAAAAGGACATCATTTCGAGCAAACAAACATTATGTTCTCAAAAATTCGTGGTAGAAACAATACCCTTGTGTCTCATTTGAATAAATCACAATGAAACATATATCTACACTTGGGGCCTTAGTTTGTTGAATAACAAACACTAAGCTCCCACTGAGTTTAGGAACTCTTTAGATATATTATGAAAAGATATTCTGAAATTACTTTTCAATAGCTTTGACGAATTTGGTTTAGTTTGGTGGTAGTTGAGCATTTTGTTTTAGAAATTATAGGAAAAAGTCTTTATGATCCATCATTGATCGAATCAAGTACTAATCGACTTCGATCATTCCCACTTAGATATGCCATATCTTATGGACCTAGATTGTGAATTTATTACACACAATCATTGATGATCATTCTTGACTTAAGTAATCATCAACATGATCTAACCTAGATCTTTATGATTTCTTGCAAGTGGGATTTATACTTCTGAATCTTTGAACTAGCCAAACAGATTCAAACTTATATCACATTGAGTAAATAAACCTATATTCACTCAAATCCGTGTGAAATAATAAAGTCATAAAACCTTTCTTTAGCTTTGAACTCTATCATCTAGGCATTCTAACAATAGTTCATATCTTTTGTTACTTTCAACAAGTAAGACTAGCTTGTCTTGAATTGATCTAGAAATCAATCAACTTTCAAAAGTCCATAGAGCTTATGAATGTTAACTTGTTGATATGGTCTAAGCAACAATGCCAAAGATTAGTGGAACTCAAATCAAGGGGTTGATCTGAACCTAGTAAAGTTCTTATTGTTAAAGAGTTGTTTTTTTTAATCAAGCATATTGACTCAACCCGTAATTGACCATTTCATTCAAATAAACAAACAAACATTGTTTTTGTTTTTCTTGAATGTGAGTCTTTCTGTGTTTGAAAACAGGAATTTAGGTATGCTGATTATGGAACAAAATAGCCATTAAGTTCCAGCCTTGAATGGACTTAAAACAAACTAGATGACCCTAAAACTAATGTAGCATTGCCATGCTTCATTTCCCACTTGTAGGCCACTAGTGTAGCCTAGCTTCCATTGTTTGATTTATTACCGAAGTAAGAACCTCAAGCGGTATATGATACCAAGGAAGTTTGATTTCTAGGTCACTGCTCTTTAAATTTAAACTTATAGGTAGAAACGGAATTGTAAATTCCTTTCATTTGTTCCTTTGTTTTCCTATTTCCTGTACCCTTTCTAATAGCCTTAAGAATTGAATTATCTAGTGTTGACTTTTATACTTTGTTTAGACATGTCCAATGTCACTCCAACAAAGTTCTTACCATTTATGTTGAATATTCTGTTCAACTAGATGATCTTACCAGAAGCTTCTAAAGTTCTCTAAGCATCGATCTATTCGAATGTCTAGGGACTAGACTCATTCGAGAATTAAATGGAAAAAGGATTTTAGGTTGTTAACCATTGGTAAAGTTGAGCGTTTAAACTCAATGCTTTATGATCTCAAAACTACATTGTATTTTGAATTCACAAGCACCAATCGGTTTGCCATTCGACTTTGATATTCGAAAACAACCATAAAAGTCGCTAAAAGAAACGTACATTTTAAATTGCTCATTTTCTCTCATTTCCGTGAATCGTTCTTGGATTCACTACCAATCGAGGAAATTTACTCTTACTTTTCTAAAAGGGTTTACTGCAGTGCAAGATATTTAATTATAAACAATAATTAAAACATACATTGAAGCATGCAAAGTCTAAACATTTCTCATGAGTAATAACTTGAAAATTAAAGCAATCATGCAATTTGAACAAGTTATTGGCATTTTATTCGAATTTATTGTTCCGGCAGGTGTGAATATATAAAATGATTCCAAGACCCTAAAATCATTGAAGAATTAAGCACATTATGTATTTTGACTCAATTCTAAAATATTTTAGGTAAGCAAAAGCCTTTTGCTAATAGTCTACAAACTACTCTTGGTTGATAGGTACGTCTAAGAACTTATTAGGTAAACCTATCGATTTTTGCCACGACATAAAAGGACTCCTTACTTATATCGTTGAGTTTCACCAAAACTAACATGTACTCACAATTATTTGTGTACCTGTAGACACCTACTTTTGTCCCCATTCCCGAAAAGGAAAGGTTCGATGATGAAAGCATAAATCTCCACTTGACAACGCATCTCCTATAAAATAAACGAATCTCGATTCCCCTTTTCATTTCACCCGAAACCTGCTATTTATGGAAACCTGCTAAAAATAGTAACTGCCGTAAAAGGTAGCTTCTAAAGTGGCAAATCATAAAAGATAGAAACCTGTCAGAATTACGTGTTGCACTCCAACATAAATCCTAAATGAGATAGAAAACTGCAAAAATCCTATTCCTAATAAGATTCGGAAATAAGAGTTACGTATTAATTAAAATCCTAACGAGCCTAGAGTTCGTAACGGGCCCAGACGCATTCCGTCATGAAATTGATACGCGCTAAAAGACTCGAATTAATCTCAAACTCTACGGATTTCAGGAATCCGAAACTGACTAAAGAAAACAGCCCAGACCCTATTTTCAACGCCTGGCTCTGGGCGCCGAAATCTTCGGCGCCCAGGCCTGGGCGCTGAACATACCTGGGTACGTGTTTTTTCCTAATTCTTTGTCAATTAGAACTCTGCAATTCTATCTTTCCACGAACTCTTCCCTATAAATAGACCCCTAAATTCGACGTGAAAAGAACACACACAACACATAATTATACTCTGAGTATTGACTTCAACCCTCAGCCTAAGCCTCTCGCTGCGAAACTGTTCACGCGTTCTGTCGCAATCGATCCATAAATCGAACAGAACGTATCCTGTCCCATAATTGAGATTCGTTAAATAAAAAGGAGAAATAGCAAAGTCAAAGTGGTTAGTTTTCTGAGAACCGTGACGCACCTCTCAAGGGTTTGTCGTAATGTGTCCCTTTTCGATGATTTAACTGCTTTCCTCACCCTTTTTATGAACTGTTAAACTAACCTAATCTGATTGTTCTATCACGCCTAACAAATATAATATTTTTGGGAAATCGGATTATCATGCTAGGTCCCTTAATGCTATTTAAATCAGATAACCACGATCGAATTAGTATTATATGTTGCATATTGCTAAAATCAATTCAGATTAGTTTAATAGTTAACGCATGTCCCTTCAATTATTTATGCTGAGCTAGTAAGGATATCCTGCCTCTGGAGTTATCGACGAGCGAAGTACTCCTCTCGGTAGTTACAGTCCCCCGAACCCTCAATCTCTACCTTGCGGGTGTATGTTAAGAGATCCCCACACCAGGGATCACAAGGGAACCTACGGCCGTCGTGGTCAAACATAATTGCACTCCCTTTATGTCACGATAACCGCGTTTTGTCAGTTTTTCTCATTGTCGTTAAAAACTGAATGGCGACTCCTATATTACTAGTCAATTGGGTGTATACTCACAGGAAATCCAATTACACTTGATTGAATAAAAAGAATCGTCACACCCACGAGGGACGAGGTCACGCATTAGCCTCGTGCTTTTTCGACCCCCTCACAGTGGCGACTCCACTGGGGATAGTGAAGGAAATACTCGTGCTTGTAGGTAATCAAAATAGCCGAAGGGTGAAACGATCCTACCCCGCGTTTATTTCCCCATCAAGTTGGGACGACCTGAAAATCAGCATATTAATGTGAACGGGCAGAACCTCATAACGAATCTCGACTCCCTCGGGAGTTGGGACTAAGGATACCTCTTTTTCGCCAATAGGGGGGTGCATACGCCGCGCATGTCGCCCACTCGGTACTTGTGCAGGTAATACACCTATCCCGAACCCAATCGCTCGCTCATTAAGGTCCCTCTCGCCTGCATGCCCCCTTGGCTTGCACTTGCGGGTTGGCCTCTTGAGCGAAATTCGTCCGTTGAAGACACTACCTCGACCGGGGCATGTGTTGGATCTACGATAAAAGCGGTACCAAGCCAGGCGCAAATAAACTACCCATAGAAGCCTATCATAAACTACGTGACATATTTAATTTTCAAATCCATGTTTGTAATGTAGTTACGTGTAGCGAAATATGTGATTGTGTGTGACAAACTATCCTAGAAAACCAACGACCTTAAAAATTGCCCAAACATTCATAGACTAATTTGCCAAAGAGTTATACCGAAACACGTGTTCCGCAAACCCGAATGGTCGCCACAAAAATAAGCGACGCTCGGGATGGCCTGTAACGAATCCCACAAACGCTGCTACGCGTAAAGGACGTTATTAGGCAAGCACGCAAATCGAAGTCGTATAAACAGAAGACAGAAAACGAGAACCAGCCAAGGGCGCATTTTCAACGCCCCTGGCTGGGCGGCAGAATTTCTCACGCCCCTAGCTGGGCGCTGAAGTTGCTGCTTGGCCTTCTGGTCAGGCGCAGCAGCCTCGGTGCCCGCGCAAAAGGAAATTACGTAGCACAAAAAATGTTCGTAAAAAGAATTGCTACGAGGGCGTAAGAAAAGCACTCGATTTCAAAAGCGACTCGTGAAAAATTAATAACTCTTTGTGTCGTTGTTAGGCCTCCTACGACGGTAATGCTTGGCACCAAAACCGAACATGCTAATAACTATGAATGTCACACGTGCAAGTGTTTCGAAAATCCAAAGAATGACCAAAATAAATAAAAAACCAAAAAGTGTACCGACAAAAGAAAGAGTGAAAAACCAATTTAGAGAGTCGAAGTCTAGACTAAGTAATGCTTGAAACTTTGGGAACCTAAACTTTAGCTTATCTTATGCCTAGGACTGGTCCTGCCACTTGGTGCCGATCAGGGAATCAACGGTTAGTGCATCTCGAAGATACACCACCAACATCAGGTTTAGTGACTCCAAGCTCCGTCCGTCGTCCCTCGTTTCAAGGATCTCCGCTTCCCCAACCTCGATTCGCACCTTCAAACATGTCCATCGAAGATTTGCGAGACCAGACGGTCCAAATGACCCAACTTATAAGTGAAGCTTTAGCGGCTGCGCAAGCCAAAAATGACCTCGATAGCGAGAAGAGGATTGAAAAAATGGTCTTACAGCAAACCATGGGGAGCAAATACTTCTCCCTCGATCCTGAACCTTTTCCTGGCAAATTACCAGAAAAGTTCAGTTCATCTGACTTACCAAAGTTCAAGGCCACGGACAACCCCCGTGATCATATACTGAGCTTTGTGAATACCATGAACTTGAAAGGCGTGGACAAGTCCATGTATTTACCTGCCTTTCCTTTGTCCTTGGAACCTGTGCCGCTCAAATGGTACTATCACCAGGACCCTAAGCTCTTCCCCACTTGGGAAGACTTTGTCAATGTCTTCATCAAGCAATACTCGTCGAACATGGATTTCCAAGTCACCATGCGCGAGCTGGAAGTTCTCTTCCAAAAGAAAAATGAGGGTTTCACAACCTACTTTGCTAGATGGAGGGACCAGGCGGCCCAGCTAATCAATAGGCCTCCCGAAACAGAATTGGTCCAAAAATTCATTGACAACCTGGACCCGGCTTACAGACAACACCTTAGGTACCTGGGACTTGACACTTTCAAAAGAGTTTATGATGTGGGAATAAAGATCGAGGACGACCTCGCCAAAACCATACAGAGCAAACCCACATATAAGACCAACACCTATAATCGGGGTAACACATCCCAAGCCCAAGAAGTCCATGCTGTAGAAGAGACTCCCGCCCGAAGAAACCCTGGAAGATGGGTCCGAGACCGAAAGTTTGCCCCACTCGGGTCGACTTTGGTACAAGCCTTTGAAAGACTAACCAATCAAGGAAAGTTGAGACCTATAGGCCCCACCCGTGACCCTCCTGTCAAAAGCAAATATTGGGTCGAAGGTACTTACTGCAAATTCCATCAAGGAAATGGGCATGACACTGAAAACTGCTGGAATCTAAAACATACGATCCAGGATATGATAGAGGATGAAGTGATACCTCTCCCTAACGTTGGCAAACCCAACAACAACAAGAGCCCACTCGGCTCTTGTCACATCTCTCTCGACCAACCAGAGAATTTCGACCCCACGGTGTATATTACACCTCAAGGTGCACCACTCGCTGTGGTCCCTATGGATCGAGTCGAGAGGGAAGTGTGCGGTGTGTGGAATGATGATGCTGAAGATATTTACCTATCTCAAGTCTCGGGCCAGGACCTCTTCACTGAAACTTGGCCCGGGTATGCTCTCATTGACACCACCCCTCAGGAGCCCGAGGTCGACAACCTCACCCGATCCGGAAGGATATACCAACCGGATAATCACCCACCTCTTATGGACGACATCCCGGTTAGGCAAACTCCTGAGAATGGACGGCACGCCACCGTCGCGGAAGTCATTGAAAATCCTCTCCTGAAACAACTAAAAAGAACCAAGGCCGAGATTACCATCTGGGATCTTATGTGTACTTCAAAGGAACATCGCGAGAAGCTTATTCGCTCACTTGACCTCATCTCAGTACCTACAGATATCACACCTAACTCATTGGTTAGCCATGTCACGAGAGATGCCGGGGAAAAGGCCATAGTTTTCACTGATAAAGACTTACCCAAAGAGGGGGGTGCTCACAATAAAGCCCTTTACCTAGTGGTTGGATGCAAAGGACAAAACATCCCTCTAGCGCTCGTAGATAACGGTTCGGCGGTTAATGTCTGCCCATTGCGAACCGCCCATTGCTAGGGGCTAGGAAACGATGACTTCCAAACCTCCACGCAAGGGGTACGACCTTATGATAACTCCCGAAGGCCTGTATTGGGAAAAATCAACCTTACCATACAAACCGGGCCTGTGGCACGCACCACGGAGTTTCAAATAATCGACATCAAGCCCACTTTCAACCTCCTCTTGGGGCGACCTTGGCTCCATGACTTAGGAGGTGTGGCTTCTACCTTGCACCAAATGGTTAAACTTAACCATAACGAGGTAATACTAGAAATCCGCGCCCCTCCTCTCGACGTCAGTTGTACTATGGTTGGAACGGTCGAAACTGCAGACGACCTTTATGGGTTTCAAATGGAAGAAACAATCCAGTTCATCGAAGATTATGATCCAGCATTCCTAGACCCGCATGCATCCCGAATCATCCCTAGAATGCTGTTAGCTCAAGGTTATTTCCCAGGAACCCCATTGGGCATAAGGAAGAAGGAATACACATTCCATCCTTTTCCCGACAAATCTACTCCCTTTGGCTTAGGTTATGAACCAACGGAGGAAGATATGGCTGACCGCCTATCTAAGCTACGCCTTAACAAAGCCAAAAAACCACCCTCCTTCCCCCATATCAAAGGACCCTTAACGGGGTGTTCGTTCGGGAAGGAGAAGAACACCCATGCTGTGATTTCCCTGAACCCTTCGTTCAGGATGGCTTGCTAAAACCCGGATTTGAAATTTTCCATGACTGCCACACCTTGGATGAGGCACCCCACCCCACCGAGACTAAAACAGCTGAAATATTGGACAACCAGGCTCTATGGACATTGTTTAACGAATCGAGGCCTATGGAGAACGAGACTGTGATGACTACCCTAGCTTTACAAGATGAAGGTTTCGATCCAACCCGGTTAATCTCTCCTGCATCAACACTAGAAGAGGTCGAGAACGGATGGGTAAAGACAGATCAGTGGGTCAATGCAAAAGGAATGGAATTCAAGATGAGTACCGGTGAAGGACCGAAGTTTTATGAGACTAAACCCTAGGCTTGAGCCACATAGAGCACCATTAGTAAAAAGCGCCTAGTAGTTCTTTAGATTGATAGAAAAAATAATAGAGACTTTAGATGGTCCTAAGGCCGCTTAGAATATAGGTCAGTTTTATTTCAGTGTGTTTTCCTTACTTTCCGAATCAATAAAGGCGTAATATTTCTCCTAAAAATTTTATTCTAACACTAAATAAACACCAAATGTACTTGCAAAATACAAAAATAAAGAGGCGGCCCACTCTAGGCCCAAAAAACAAAGCCCACTCGGTTTTGAAATAGTGCCATGGGAACCAATTCCCGAAACCCACAAAATAAACCACACTATCCCATTCATATCCCCAAAACCTAAAAAGCCAACCAGTGTCATCATAAGAGCCAATCCATGCAACCCAAAATCAAAGGAAATCAAAATCCAAAACAATGCCAATGTTACCAAAAAAACAGATTCATAAAACATAGATTCCATCATACCCTTCACTAACAACCCACCTCCAAAGCCTACACAAAGGTCTTCATAACTCCCGCACCCTAACTCCATTTTCAAAACTGTTTTGAGTCACCAATAGAAAAAATTAATCCGGACAAAAATGCATTTCACGCTAACAGTCAAAAAAAGCCTCCAAAATAGCCTCAAAATTAACTTTAAATATGAGCAAAGTATCAAGGCACAAAAAAAAAAGAAATAGAAATAAACGCAAGAACATGTGAAGCAAAGCGTCAAAAATTGACCGCCCAAGTCATTTTCAACGCCCAGGGCTGGGCGCCGAAGTTTCTGACGCCCCAGCCTGGGCGTTGAAACTCTCTGCCTGCCAAAAGTTTTCTTTTCGAAAGTGCTCGTCATTTTATCCGCACACAACGGAAAAATAACGAACACTTGGGGGGTACAGTACGTATCCAAATAGGCTTACCAACCAAGAATATAGCCATACAAATTAGTCGAATTTCGAATTTCATATTTTACACGACTTATGGCAAAAAAAAACGGTAGATGAAAATAATGATAATACTTCACTCATTTGATCGATTAAGTAATATGTTTCCACCTCAGGGCATATCTACCGAAATCCGACATACTAGAACTTATTCTAAAGCTAGAACTACGCGCGACCTGATTCGGACAAGATACGTAGGCAATCCTTACCAAGGATTCGGTCCAAATATAAAAATAAAAAATGTTCTTTGTGCAAAAAGTGTTAGACATATAAAATACATATAAAAGAGGAGAAACAAAAATAAATGAAAACTAAAAATACGCCTTTATTAAAATATAATAAGAAGGAAAACAGAGTGCTAAAAATAAAAAACAAACACGACTGAAATAAATAGAGGGCACCTACACCCTAGCAAGAACTACGCTACTCTAGTTCTTCTGGATCATCAAATAAAGTCTTGTAGAGGGAAATATTCGCAGGATCCACTCCCACAGTCCTCTGCACTGCCCCAATGTCAATCTCCATAAGAACCGGCTCCTGGACACTAACTTTCAAAGATGCCAAGGCTTCAGAAACATTCTCAGTTATAGCCCGCTCAGCCTCAAGGGCACAGGCAATGGTGTGAGAAGGATTATTATCATCGACTAGACTAGCCACTGTTTCTACAGGCGGCTGAGCCTTCCTAACCCATACATTGTTCCGGCGACGATCTCCGCGAGAACTTGCATTTCTTTTAACAACAGCAGGCCCCTTCATGTTAGGCATCTTTTTAGGCCTGAAACTGGAACGGGGAGGAACTTCCTTTCACTTTCGATCAGGACGAGCTTTCACGGTCTTAACACTATAGGTACGAGGTTTGGCAGAATCAGGACCCTCATACTTAACACGAATACGAGGTATCAAAAGCTCAGTCGGCTCCCCATTACGAGCCTCGGTCCTCACATCTTTGTCATCGGTGCTCATCCACAACTTGTAGTTTTCAGAAAGACCCACAAAGCCATTTGTAGTTACGGCCCAACGCGGGAGACCATCATAATACTTAGCCCACGCTAAGACCCGTGTTTGTGAAAAGGCCGCTACCTTAGGTGGTACCGTATCAGAAAAGGGGATAGTCTGCCTTAAACCATATTGACGCATGACTCGGGAAAATATAAATGGGACGAGATAGCCCCAACAAAGAAACATAAACCGATACATCAGAACCCCCTGTCATAAGGGTCAAACCCCACCATGGTACCACCCACTTAATAGAACAAATGCCATAAGTAAAAAAGGAGGTCCATTCGGCCTCGTCCTGGCCTTGGTGCAAGTATTTTCGGTTACCCAAAGCTATAGGGCGATAATGTTTAGGATCGGCAGGAGCTTCCAAAAGTCTAAGCCGTTCCGCGAGCCAAATCTGCAAAAAACAGGTACGATCGAATCAAAAGAATGAAAAGAAAGAAAAAACGGTTCCTGGGGCGCAGTTTCAACGCCCAGGACCAGGCGCCGAAAATTCCAGCGCCCAGCCCTGGGCGCTAAAACTCAGCCCCAGGCGAAAAGAAATATACGCAAAAGGGACGTGTACGCGCGCAAAGAAAAATCGATTACCTGCAGTAATAGGGGGCTTCCCTTAAAATGTTCAGATTTGGCATCCTTCTTCAGCTCATCCGCACTCAGCAAAGTCTCGGCAACAACCAACGGCATGATAGAATAGCAACTTTCCATCTGGCTAATCATGGGGATCAACCTTATGTCACCGAACTCACCATTGTTATTCGATAGCAAAGAATGATTCAACAAGCAAAATACAAGGGCTCGAATATTCAATTTCTGTTCGGTCATATTCTTACTAGGCCTAAAGTGATGTTTTACAAGTTTTGCCAAGTTAACCTTATCATCTACAACAATTTCAGCAAACATGTTATCATCTAGCCCTAGGAAAGCCCTTATGGTTGTTTTACCCTCTTCAATAGTGCCAGGGGTAACAGGAGTAGCATTAGTAGGATAACCAAGGATTGCAGCAAATTCATCAGGCAAAGGACATATTTCATTGCCCCAAAAGGCAAAAACATGATGATCGCAGTCCCAAAAGCATAGGGTAGCATGCAGAAAGTTATAATCAATATTAATTTGTTGTAAGCCTAAAAGTGGCTCTAAGTGGTATTCTTTTAACAAAGCTTTTTCTGTGGGAGAAAGGGCCCGTAGCCAACGCCTAACAGTCCGTTGGAGTGAGAAAGTAGGGATCGACATGGCAAAAGCAATGAATGATTAAAGCACAATAAAAAGAAAAGAAAGAATTTGAGAGTAGTAGAAAATAGGGACGTATCTAGCCCCTATATATAGCTGAACACACCCAATGACATCCTGATCCCATTCGGAAACGTGTTAGGAAATCCGAAAATCAAATATTACCAAGAAAGGACTTTCAGCGCCCACGGCTGGGCGCCGAAATGTTTAACGCCTGGCCTTGGGCGCTGAAAATGCAGCCCAAGGCCCAGATTTCACAAAACACAGAACAGGAAAGGACTTAAGACCGTGTTGCTAAATACGAGGCCCTATTGCAAGTAGGATCAAGCCCAAAGCACCTTTAGCTCCCAAATAAGCAAGAAAAATATAACATTAAAACTTGGTCGAAACATAGACTCGTCTCAGAAAATGCTTATGTACACTTTTCAAAAAAAACAAGTTAAATATCATGGTCATTCTTCGAAACACCAAAAATATGTGTCGTCAAGTCATTGGTTTTCCAAATAAAAAAAATGTTTGTCTGTCAAAGGGTTAATCCGGGCCAAGTTAAAACCGGATGTCGCCTGAAAACTAAAGTCGCATTCCACGGCTTCGCCAAAGTAGCACACTACTATAAAAGGTCGCTCGCACATACGAGCATGACCCCAAACATGATTACAAGATGCGAAAAAAACAACCGACGAGCCCCAGTGCTTGGGGGCTCGCGAAAAAATAGACTCCAACAAGGAGCGCGCGATCAAAATCACATTCCCGGACTGCACCATACACCATATCATGTTTGGATATCTCAAAAAGAACAACAACAGGTTCGACCTCATCGAAAGGACGTCACTGACACTTGTGCACGGTCCTCTGATCAAAGACCAAGTCGAGCCGTAAAGACTAGCTCAAAATCACGAAAGCAGACGGTCGCAAGACAAAGATCCGTCTGAACACGTTGTCAGCCCACGTTCAGGTTACAACTAAATTCGAGCATCCCTCGAAAGAATTCGCTCTTGTAAGAATGAATAAAAAGAAATTCTCAAAGAAATCACGAGAACAAATGAAATAGGGACTTTCCCACCTCAATCGGGCAAGATCGCGCCACGAACCGCGCGAGTTCTAAATAGGAAAACGAATTCAGGGACGTCCACCCTCAGCGGACAGGGCTCGCCCACCCTCAGCGGGCGGGGTCTGCGTCACTAGCCGCGCAGGTCCTCAGTTTTCGAAAAAATAAAGTCTTCAAAATTAAAACAGGCTCGCTCTTCAGCCGGCGGGGTCTACGTCACAAACCGCGTAGGTCCTTATTTTGAAAAAAGCAACACAAATTTCAAAATAGATTCGTCCACTTCTATCGGACGGGGTGTCCACCCTTAGCGGACAAAGTTCGCCATCTTTAGCCGGCGGGGTCTACGTCACAAACCGCGTAGGTCCTTATTTTCAAATTTCAAAAACAGATTCGTCCACTTCTATCGGACGGGGTGTCCACCCTTAGCGAACAGGCTCGCCATCTTTAGCCGGCGGGGTCTGCGCCATTAAACCTCGCAGGTCCTTAGTCGCTGCAGCGATAACTTTTGCTGGATTTTCCTTCGTTTTACGTCCTATAAAAACAAGGGTGCTGGATTTTCCTTCGTTTTACGTCCTATAAAAACAAGGGTGCTGGATTTTCCTTCGTTTTACGTCGTATAAAAACAAGGGGGTTTTCTCGTTTAACTAGCCTTGAAAATGAGAATCTTTAAAAACATTTTTTACCTCGTGATTGGGCTTGGCCAGGCCCAATTACACTTTATAGCTCTGATTTCGAAAACATCTGTAGCTACTCCCAATGACAAAGTGAGGGAGTTTCTACGCACCTTTAGATCCTTCCAATGACAAAGTGAGGAAGTTTCTATACTATCAGTTGACAAATCCCAATGACACGTGAGGGATATGTCGACACTTCAAGTGATGACCCTTAAGTCAAATGTTATCACTCGGGGGCTCGTGAGACCCTCGCAAAACAGGTCACATATACCATGGCTTGTGTGACGCACTCCATCTAATACTTTGACCATCGTCTTACTCCAAGACTCAGTCAAAGTGGGGGCTAACTGTAGACACCTACTTTTGTCCCCATTCCCCAAAGGGAAAGGTTCGATGATGAAAGCATAAATCTCCACTTGACAACGCATCTCCTATAAAATAAACGAATCTCGATTCCCCTTTTCATTTCACCCGAAACATGCTATTTATGGAAACCTGCTAAAAATAGTAACTGCCGTAAAAGGTAGCTTCTAAAGTGGCAAATCATAAAAGATAGAAACCTGTCAGAATTAGGTGTTGCACTCCAACATAAATCCTAAATGAGATAGAAAACTGCAAAAATCCTATTCTTAATAAGATTCGGAAATAAGAGTTACGTATTAATTAAAATCCTAACGAGCCTAGAGTTCGTAACGGGCCCAGACGCATTCCGTCATGAAATTGATACGCGCTAAAAGACTAGAATTAATCTCAAACTCTACAGATTTCAGGAATCCGAAACTGACTAAAGAAAACAGCCCAAACCCTATTTTCAACGCCTGGCTCTGGGCGCCGAAATCTTCGGCGCCCAGGCCTGGGCGCTGAAAATACTTGGGTACGTGTTTTTTCCTAATTCTTTGTGGATTAGAACTCTGAAATTCTATCTTTCCACGAAGTCTTCCCTATAAATAGACCCCTAAATTCGACGTGAAAAGAACACACACAACACATAATTATACTCTAAGTATTGACTCCAACCCTCAGCCTAAGCCTCTCGCTGCGAAACTATTCACGCGTTCTGTCGCAATCGATCCATAAATCGAACAGAACGTATCCTGTCCCATAATTGAGATTCGTTAAATAAAAAGGAGAAATAGCAAAGTCAAAGTGGTTAGTTTACTGAGAACCGTGATGCACCTCTCAAGGGTGCGTCGTAATGTGTCCCTTTTCGATGATTTAACTGCTTTCCTCGCCCTTTTTATGAACTGTTAAACTAACCTAATCTGATTGTTCTATCACGCCTAACAAATATAATATTTTTGGGAAATCGGATTATCATGCTAGGTCCCTTAATGCTATTTAAATCAGATAACCATGATCGAATTAGTATTATATGTTGCATATTGCTAAAATCAATTCAGATTAGTTTAATAGTTAACGCATGTCCCTTCAATTATTTATGCTGAGCTAGTAAGGATATTCTGCCTCTGGAGTTATCGACGAGCGAAGTAATCCTCTCGGTAGTTATAGTCCCCCGAACCCTCAATCTCTACCTTGCGGGTGTATGTTGAGAGATCCCCACACCAGGGATCACAAGGGAACCTACGGCCGTCGTGGTCAAACATAATTGCACTTCCTTTATGTCACGATAATCGGGTTTTGTCAGTTTTTCTCATTGTCGTTAAAAACTGAATGGCGACTCCTATATTACTAGTCAATTGGGTGTATACTCACAGGAAATCCAATTACACTTGATTGAATTAAAAGAATCGTCACACCCACGAGGGACGAGGTCACGCATTAGCCTCGTGCTTTTTCGACCCCCTCACAGTGCCTTACCCCTTTAGTATCGATAAGTAACACCTCGCTATGGCGGAAAACTATTACTAAGATCGATGTAAAGGATATCCAAGTAAGTGTTATTTTGGAATGACACCTTTTAACTCAATTTTTAAGTTTGGAACTTAGGCCCTGTTCCTTAGAGCTGAACTGAACTGAACTGAACTGAACTGAACTGAACTGAACTGAATTGAACTAAACTGAACTGAACTGAACTGAATGCTCCTGAACTGAACTGAACTGAACTGAACTGAACTGAATTGAACTGAACTGAACTGAACTGAACTTTACTTAACAGAATATAATAAATAATAAATAATAAATAATAAATAATAAATAATAAATAATAAATAATAAATAATAAATAATAAATAATAAATAATAAATAATAAATAATAAATAATAAATAATAAATAATAAATAATAAATAATAATAATAAATAATAAATAATAAATAATAAATAATAAATAATAAATAATAAATAATAAATAATAAATAATAAATAATAAATAATAAATAATAAATAATAAATAATAAATAATAAATAATAAATAATAAATAATAAATAATAAATAATAAATAATAAATAATAAATAATAAATAATAAATAATAAATAATAAATAATAAATAATAAATAATAAATAATAAATAATAAATAATAAATAATAAATAATAAATAATAAATAATAAATAATAAATAATAAATAATAAATAATAAATAATAAATAATAAATAATAATAATAATAATAAATAATAAATAATAAATAATAAATAATAATAATAAATAATAAATAATAAATAATAAATAATAAATAATAAATAATAAATAATAAATAATAAATAATAAATAATAAATAATAAATAATAAATAATAAATAATAAATAATAAATAATAAATAATAAATAATAAATAATAAATAATAAATAATAAATAATAATAATAAATAATAAATAATAAATAATAATAATAAATAATAAATAATAAATAATAAATAATAAATAATAAATAATAAATAATAAATAATAAATAATAAATAATAAATAATAAATAATAATAATAATAATAAATAATAAATAATAAATAATAAATAATAATAATAAATAATAAATAATAAATAATAAATAATAAATAATAAATAATAAATAATAAATAATAAATTATATTAATATTAATTATTAATAAATATTTATTTATAAATAATAATAATAATAATAATAATAATAATAAGTAATAATAATATAAGTAATACAATAATATAAATAATAATATAATTAATATTAATAATAATAATAATATAATTAATATTAATAATAATATATTATAATAATTATTATTATTATTAAATTAAATTAAATTAAATTCAATTGAATTGAATTAAACGCAACTGAATTTAATGCTCCTGAACAGAACTGAACTGAACTGAATGCTCCTGAACTGAACTAAACTGAACTGAACTGAACTGAACTGAATGCTCCTGAACTGAAATGAACTGAACTGAACTGCCAAATAAGTCCCGAAGCTGAAATTAAGCCAAAAAGAACAGGGCCTTAAGACTCTTACTATGTTGGTTAGATTTTAAGTGAACAAAAATCCTTAATCATGCAACATAATCAAGCTTTGATCTCATGCATATTTAAGAAATATTTAAAAGCAATAAATAACTTAAAGCATGCACAAGATAAATGTGATCTAGTATGGCCCGACTTCATCTTGAAGCTTCAACTTCAAAGTCCGTCTTGAAAATCTCCTTGGGAGGCGCCATTTTCTTCAAATAGGATAAGCTATAATTGAACTAATTACAACTATTTGATGGTACGCAGACCATATTTTAATTGAAAAACAAATTTGGTGCTTTAGACCAATTACATTCAAATTAATGGTACGCAAACCATATTTTCTATCCTATTTGGGCCATACTAGTCACTTCATAACCTGCAAAACAGTACATATACAATATATACCATTCACCCATTCATTATCATGAATGGCCCACATAACTGGTTAGTAAAACACGTTATGCATCACATAAATATTTGCAGCAATTAATCAAGGGCACCAATAATCTACCAATTATTCAGTCCTTATTAATTCTAATCAAGTTGTTTAACCTTAAAGGATTTGTAGACCTAATCAAGAGTTTATGACTAAAATTGCTCCCACTTAAACCAATAAATTCATATGCTTTACTAATTTTAAACATAAAAATGTATTTCTAGTCTAACCGGAAACATACAAATTTAATTAAAATTTAAAGCTCATATAAATTTATAATTGAATCCACTTATTTAATTTATTTTCAGTCGAATTTAAATTAATTCAAGGTTTTTAATTTTAGTAAAACAATTAGAATAAATTAAAATTTATAATAATTTTAATATTCAAAATTAAAATCCAAGAAAACAATTTAAATTATTAATTTTAAAATTAATTAAAATTACTTGAACTGAAAAACTCAAATTAAAATTTAAAACGCGACAATCGTAACACGACGAGAACTTGGACTTGCGCCCAAGCCCCGTCGAGTGCACGAGGCTTAGCGCCCCTCGATTGTTCGTGTAGCAATACGCAAGCAGGCCACACGCAATGCAGCAGTGCAGGCCACGCTGCGCGCGCCCGCTCGCTCGTCGCGCCTGCATGCCTCGCGTCTGCTTGCTTGATGGGCGTGGCAGCGCGCGCTGTGGCGCAGCACGCTTGCTGCCCACACACGTCTGCCCGATGACTTGCGCCTTGGCCCTTCGCCCTTGCCCACTCGCCCATATGCGCACAGCACTCGACACAGAGCAGCGTGCTGCCTTGTGCTCGTGTGCCATGGCTCTTGCTCGTTGCATCGTACCGCATGGGCGACGAGCTCCCTTGCTCGTCGTCGCATGCCCGCACTATACAACACCCCTTAAGGGTAACACATAGCGTCCATTTCTTTGTGCGTGCAAGTTTTATGAGCGAATTGCATAAAAAATTAAAACTTTTATTTCCAAAATTAATGACAAATTAATAAATCATATTAATTTCATAATTTTAGGGTGAAAAATCGAAAATTTATTAATCAATTAATTTCCGATTAACATGGATTCAAATCTAGGTCATAAAAATTAAATTTTTAACATAAATTAACAATTTTTATGGTGGATTTTAATCATTGGTACCTAATTAAATTATTATTTAATCATGAAAATCAAATCAATTCTAAATTATTCGAATTTCAACAAATTAATCATAATTACAAATTAGGTTGCATAATTAACAAGTCTAGGCATTCATAATTGTTAAACATATACAGTAGGTCAATAAAAAACTCAAGATTTATCAACAAGAATCGCAAATTGTAACACCCCGACTTCTAAACACCATTAATTAGGTTAATTATCTTTAATTAGCAGCGGAAACCGTAATTTAGTCGGAGCGTCACATGCCGTACCTCCCTCGCGGGAAATACAAGGCGACATAACCTTTTAAAATTACTAAATAAACTTTAATAATAAATACTTCTAGCATTGATTAAACATTAATATTAAAATCTAACTCAAATCATGAAATCAAACTTAGAGTTTAATTAATACATCCCTTTATTACTAATGACATAGTTATCTTTACTAAACATCGATCGTGAATTTGATGGTTGCATCCTCACTCTAAGGCATCCCATGATCTTCTTCGTACCTAAAACAAAAGCAACATCGTGAGCCGAGGCCCAGTAACATACTACCCTAACAACGTAAATTCATTTCAATTCACTTTATTTACTTTGCAATCAGGGAGAATAGAATATAGTAAATCACTTTCATATAATCATTATAATAAAACTTCATTTATAACTTGAAACTTTAATAGTTCCCATTATCTTTCATAAAACCTTCATTTTACTTGGTAACTGACAAGTTAGCATTGCGGGACGTCTCCCACCTTGCGATTGTCCTCAAGCAGCACTCTCCCTTGTTGGACATACGCCCGTACCTGATTCGTTTCTTTTTTTAGCTTGCGGTAACCCTCAAGGAGCACTCTCCCTTGTTGGGTGTCCCGCGGTACGGCGGTACGTGCACGACCTAGAAATAGTAACCCCGCTAACTGCCAGAACCGGTTACACTTGTATTTATCATGTTTCGTATCTTATTATTAACTCATAGACATCGTTCTTATAAAATCATACATAAACATGCTTGAATATAATCATCATAAAACATACTTTATAAACACATTTCATATCCCACAATCCAATAAAAACATATCATTATAAACATATTTCATAATCTCATCAAAACACATTTCATAAGGGGATTGTGGGTGTTAACAATAGATGTTACCTCAACTGTAGTTTTATACTTCCCGTTTGATGGACCGTTCTTTTGAGCTCCGATCACTATTTGTTCTCGTAGTTATACGAAATTAATTTGCCGGATTAGTACTTCTCCATAAAAATAATTAACAACAATAGTTTGTTTGTTAAGTATATAGTTGCATCAAAAATTATTTTCAAATTAATTAATCTTAGTAATACGTAGTATAGAAAAACGAAAAAGAAACTTTACCCAATTTAGCTTAAGTGGTTGGTAAGGAAAGTTGACTTTTGTTTTAAAATATGAGCAACTTATTCAATTGGGTTTGGGCAAAGAAAATCCAATCTCATGGCTTCACATTAAAGTACGAACAGAACCAAGAAAAGGAGAGGTGAGGCTAAGAGACTTGCGTGAGTTAACACTTAGCAATAACTCGAATAGGGTGACACAGGGAGGTGGTGGTCGAATGAACGGAGGCAGAAGGTTTCGCCTAGGCAGTGATGGTGGTGGTCCGCATAAGTGAGGAAAGAGAGAGGGGTAATGTGACTTTCGGGTTGCGGGTTCGATAATGGGTTGCTATAATCTAGCTTCTACATTATGGATAATGGTTTTACATTGTTTTAGTTAATGAGAGGAGGTGTTTATGGTGGCAGTAGGTTGCACAAGCGGCGGTGCCGCGGTGGTGACAATGGTGGTGATACGTGAAAGCAGAGGATAGTTACGCGAATTTGTGTAGCTAATATCTTGTACTTATTTTTCTGTAAATCGAATTTGGTTGAGTGAGGAGTATGAGCAGATTTCATGAGTATTTATAGGGAGTTTGGAAGGGAGAAATCACGTAAGCCATGAGCTCATGCTAATGGTTTTGCAAAACATCCAAGCTCAATACCATGGAAATTTTAGAGAGGAAGAATAAAACTGTGTACTTTGTCTTTGCTGAGTTAGCTAGAGCAAGCAGCATGTGTGACATTTGTCAAGAAACATTGACCTTCATGGTGTTCCATTTACACGCAAGGGAGGAGTATGGAGGAAGATGAAGAAGAAGATGGACTTTTGTTCTTTTGTTGACTTAGGGGTAAAATCGTAATTCTGCCACTTGGACAATTTTCTGATTTTGGTATGAGTGTTGGCTAATTGGGCTTAAACCCTTCATACTAGTTCCGTGATTAGTTTTCAAATTCATAAATTAATATGTAATTCATAAATGATAAATAGTAAAATTATTATACTAATAATAACGTTATTAAAATTTGACGTTTTTAAGCTAATAATAATTAGTATTAACAAAATATGTTTTTTTTTTGAAAATGTGGGGTGTTACACAAATACTTAATTTAACATCATAAATTTACAAACTTTTGCGTTCGAAAAACTAAAACCTCCAAAAAGTCATAGTTAGGCTTCGAATTTGGGAATTCTGGGTTCGGCCGAAAAGTACTATTTTTGTCAAAATTTTAGAATGCCTTTTACATGCGGAATTGACACAAAAATCACTCGATTTGGATGAGTAACGAAGAAACTGCCGAAAAACTGCGTACATATAATTAAATAAACGCAATTTGCAATTAATTACAAAAATTAATCACCCCTTTAATTCTTTGCACATTTGTAAAATTTAACCGTGTTCATGCAATTTAGATTATGAAAATAATAAGAGGCTCGTGATACCACTGTTAGGTTATGATACATATGAATAAACATAAATCATGCGGAAAAACCATAAAGCCAGGAAACATATTATTTACACATAATCATTTAGCATAATTCAGATGCATACACTTTGTAGCGTGCCCTCCCTAGCTGCGCCCGAACCGAACAAGAACAAGTCTTTAGGACTCCAAGTGTCGTCCCTCCGTAGATAGTCCACAGCACGTCCGGATCCGCCTTAAGCTTGACCAACTAGAATCGCCCTTAAGGTTCCTTAGATTTTCGGCTATTTGGGTGCAAGTGTTTGGCTGATTTTTGCTTAAAAATCTTACCTTGAATACTTCAATAATCGTCTGTTAAATATGTGACCCTAGGCCTATACTTATAGAGTTTATGGAAAGGAATTATAATCCTACTAGGATATGGATTTATTAATTAGAATCCTATTTGAACTCTAAATAATAAATTTAATCTATTAGGATTAGAATTTAATCATTGCAAAAATTCCGATAGGATTAGGATTCGTTACGAACACGAGTGTCGCACGACCACGAGGGACGCACGCACCCGCGCAGGCCTTGCGGCCCACACGAGTGGGCGCTGCCTCGCAGCCCACGAGCACACGCTCCAGCGCGCGCGCCTACGGCCTTGCTGAGCCTGGCGTTGCGCTGTGGCCTTCGTGTTGGGCGCTCGGCTTGCTGGGCGTGGGCCTGGCTTCGTGCTGGGCCTTCGTCTGGCAAGCCTCGTCCGATGCTAATTCGTACGATGCGCTTCCGATTAAATTCCCGGTTCCGGAATTCATTTCCGATACGACCAATATTTAGTATTTCCGATTCCGGAATTAATTTCCGTTTCGAACAAATATTTAATATTTCCGTTTGCAGAATTATTTTCCGATTCCGATAATATTTCCGATTCTGACAATATTTCCGATTCCGACAATATTTCCATTTCCAATAATATTTTCCGATACGTACCATGTTTCCGTTTCCGGCAACATCTACGACTTGGATAATATTCATATTTCCGATACGATCCATATTTCCGTTTCCGGCAATATCATCGTTTCCGGAGTATTCATTTCTTGCTTATGACGATCTCAGCTCCCACTGAAACCAAGATCCGTCGATTCCGAATATCCATAGATGGAGTATTTAATGCCATTAAATACTTGATCCGTTTATGTACTATTTGTGTGACCCTACGGGTTCAGTCAAGAGTAAGCTGTGGATTAATATAATTAATTCCACTTGAACTGAAGCGGCCTCCAGCTAGGCATTCAGCTCACTTGATCTCACTGAATTATTAACTTGTTAATTAATACTGAACCGCATTTATTAGACTTAATATTATATGCATACTTGGACCAAGGGCATTATTTCCTTCAAGAAAACCCTGAAAAATGAAATGATAAGGAAAGGGACACATACCTAAATCACTTGAGCAACGACGGAAGAAGGGGTGGGGTGATGTAACTGAATTAAGTTCAGAAATCCCGAAATTGAAATTCGAATCACATTTTGTCATACCTAAGCATCAATTGCAAACAAGTGAAACAACCATTTGCAAATTAAAAAACCTAGAAATTTGATAACCCGGAACAAATAAGTTAAAGACGGAAAAATTAGGTAAAATTATTCAATAATTGAGACAGAATACCTCAATGGAACGTGGTAGCCCAATTGGATTGACAATTGATTTTCTTCCTTAGCAGTTCACAAGAAGTTAGGAACGGTAATGAGTTGAGGGAAGAGTGGGGAATACTCATTGGGTTTTATTTTCAGTTTTTTTTTAAGTAAAAAGGAATAGTACTTGTTGCCTTGTTGGAAATTGGTGAAAACGAGTGTTTGAGAAATTCTTCTCACTTAAAGGGGTTTTTTGTAAATAAATTGATGATGAGGTGCTCAAATCCAGTCACACTGCTTCAAATGGGTCACATGTACAGTCAACATTATATTTCGTAATATATCAACTACTATATAATATACAGTCAACAACTAGCATATACAATAAACATCAATTCAATCACTTGCTAATAAACTAAATATTATTTTTGTAATACATCACTAATCATAAAATATACTCAAATAAGATTATACTACCTACAATTTTCAAGCATAATATTTAGTAAATTGCCATTTAATTGGAAAGCTTTCCTCGCAATTTCTCGGTTTAAACACTCCGTAACTTTTCCCATTAGAAGATTTATCACTTTTTATGAGGTTTCTACTTCCTATGTAATTTACCGAAAGTCTTTTAAAAGTTATGATGATTATTAAGACCTTGTTATGGTGAAAAGATTTAATACTTTAATTTGCATGAATTATCAAATCATAGTATTAGGTTTTATGTAAATTCTAATAATAATAATACTCATCATTGTTAACACGAGTTTCACCTTTTTATTTCACAATTAGTTCTTGTATAGAACGAATTCTTATTTTTTCCACGGAAAAGTTTACATGTGGCATATAGTTCGTGGCACAAGTGTTAGTTTGCCACGAATTACGTTCACCCGTGGCATATTTTTTTTAGTCAATTTTTATTTCATGGTAGAAACTGTTTTTCCCGTGGCAAGATTAAAATATGCCACGGATTTTGAATTCCTGTGGCATAATTCGTGGCACAAGTGTCAATTTGTTGTAGGGAGTAAAGTATCCTCAAAAGGAAAGAAGGGTGATGGGATCCAACCATACACCAAAATAAGTCGGGCTACTACCGACAGTCGGGCCATACCGACAGGAATTCCAATGCACAATGGCATAAAAGAAGAATGAAACAACGTCTTGTATCATTCTAGGAGTATAAGTTTTCCGGCAAGACTCCCCCCATTGTTCATACTCAAGGTATATACGTTCCAAGAGTTTTGAAGATCTTTGAGTTACACTTTACGTTAATTAATATGTTATGTTCAAGGCGACTCGAGACTCTACTCAAGACACAACATACAAACAATTCAACAACTAAACAATTTAACAATTACTCTTCATTATTTTACTTCTTTAGGACTTGTGATCAAACATAGACTCAAGTGAAATTACTCCCATTGTTCCTTCTCAAAAACACTGTTTGAGATAACCCGGCATTGCCTATTAACAAGCGGGGTGTGCCCTTAGCACGAATTGTCCTTAATTTAATTTACATAGACTCTCTAACATATTCTACCCCTTGGTAGAATATATATTTCTCACTGGCAATATTCGACTGGCTCAATAATTATGCTAGACATCCTGTACTATAGCATAATAATAATAATAACTTGCATGCGCACTACTCATACATGCAAACCCACTTGAACAACATGCTTGACATAATTCAACGATTATAAAAGTCAATAACATGATAGTTCAATAGAATCTATAAAGCATAATTCAATTCATAACATGCTCGTTCACATAGATTCAATAATAATAATAACATGCTCGTTCTCAATATCAAACATGAATTCATAACAACATATTCATTCCCAATCATCAAATATGAATTCATTATAACATATAAGTTCACATGATTCGCATTCAATACACTTCATAAAGTCCTTAGGGGATGGGTGGTCACCCCAGTCTTGTACGTTCCTGGAATACTTAAGTACGGGGGCCACTGTGCGAATCACGACTCATCAGAAATCAACTCCTATAAACACAAAAGGAGAAACTAAATTATTATCCATGTTTACTAAATTTCCAGCAAATATTTAAAGCTACTTATGAATGTAACCACAATTAACATTGATTCTAAAACTCTTAGTTTAATTAGAAATCATTCATTAATCATTAATTTAGTAGTTTCAAATAGTCAACTCAAGTCCTAACAAAAAAACATTGACTTTTTAGCTTTAAAACCATTAAAAACCAACTTTTAAAGCTTATAAACAATCTGAAAATTTAAGTTGATTCCCATAATTTAAATTGTCGTTAAATTATGTGAATCAATCGCTTAATTAATTGAAATCAAAACCCCAATAATAGTTTATCATAAAAACATGTTTTGACTTCAAAAATCAACACTTTATAAACTTATTAAATCTGAAAAAAATAATTTCAATCATCCACACTAATCTCTTTAACTAAAGTACAACTCTAACCCAATACGGTGTTCATAACCGTTCTAATCAATTTAAATAACCCAATATTTAAAATAATACAATTAAAACAATTCAAAACTGAAATTTAATGTTTTTGAAAATATAATTTGATTAAAACAATTGAACAACACACACACACACACACACAACGATTAATCATTTGTGTGTGTGTGCGACGATCAACGCAACACAACAAGCAACAACAATGCACGCAACACGCACCGCGGGCAGCAATGGGCGCACGCAAAGGGACGAGTGGGCGACGAGGCTAGCGCTGGCACGGGGCGAGGAACACACACACACAACAGGGGTGTTGTGCTGCGACGCGACGCGGGCGGGGCAAGGAGAGCGAGCAGGCGAGGGCGCACGGCCACACAGCACGCAGGCACACTCGCGCTACGCTGCGGCTGCAAGGCGGGCGAGCTGGGCGAGCACGAGGCTTGGACGCGCACACGGATGCCTTGGGCTGCAAGAAAAGACGGACGAAGAAGAGGGGTGTGGGGCGTGGAGTGTGCCGCAAGGAGAGAAAAGAGAGGAGAGAGAGAGTGTGTGCTGAATTTTCTTGTAAGGGTTTGATATGAGGTCTATTTATAGGTTTTCTCTCCCATGTGGGCTAGGTTAAGGTAATTTTGAGATGGACTTATTACCGGGCTCATTTAATTATACTCCTTGTAAGCTTTGTTGGGTTTGATCATGACAAAACGACTGGGCTTTAATTAAATTAAATTCGTTTTTGAAATACGACCCAACAAATCCCGATTAAATAAATTCATTGAATTTATTTAATAAAAATACGGTTTTCGTAATTAATGAATAATTAAATTAATTAAAAATAAAAGTGCATTTAATTCTCATTAAATGGAATTAATTTATAAAAACTTTATAAATACAACAAAATGCTTTATAAATATAATAAAATATATTTATAATTATAGAAAAATACGATGTATTACACTTGGTATAATGGACGATCAACAAAGTAATCGTTCATTAACCTCGTGTTTGCAGCTTCATGATCTCTATCAATGTACCTACTCTTCTTGTAAGATATTCTTCTATTGCTGGATTCTTCTACGACTAAGGAAACAATCAATTGAGAAGCTTTCTCAATTATGTAATCTTCTTCTTCATCTAGACACTCATCCACATCGATGATGTTGTTGACATAGTCATCAAAGAAATCATCACTTGAGCTAGAAAAATTTTCATTTGGGTTCATGTTTGTAAGGAATTTGAAGAGGGGAAAGCTCTAGTGTTTGTTGGAAGAAGAAGGTTGTTGTGAAAAAAAGTGCAATGTAATTCTTCTTTTATAGACATATACGGATAAGATTGCAATCTATGTCTACGGATAACATTGTATTCCATATCTCTGCGGATAAGATTGTGATCTTTGTCTACATATAAGATAGCACTCTATCTATGCGGATAAGATTGCAATCTATTTCTGATGATAAGATTGTCACCCTTTATTTTGAAGATAAGATTGTAATCTATCCATAAAATAAGAATGCAATCTATATATAACGTCAGTGGATAAGATATCAATTTTAATTTATTAGTAATTCCATTAAAGAAAACACGATTACATTTAGCACTGAAATACAAATACATTAATCATAAAATATTAATAAATAGTTAACTAGAACAGGATTACATAAAACACTGAAATACAAGTACATTAATCATATAATACTACTACATTAAGCATTAAAACACAATTACATTTATCATGAAACATGAGTTACTTCATAAACTCTTCCTTCAGCTTCGCAAGATAATCTTCCTCAAATGGTTCAAGATAAGATTTTGTCATCAACCATTGAAACATCTTAAGCCTCAATTTTGTATAATCTCGATGTTTTTGGTACTCGAGCATATCAGACATTCCTTTTCTTATTAGAACTTGCTCATTTGACATCCCACTTAAATTGTTGTTGACTTCATTCAACCTAGTTGTAGCACCTTTCAATTACTTCTGGGCTTTCACTTTCTTCACCCGATCCGACGGGACGCTTTGGCATTCCATCTTCATCGCTTGATCTCTTAGAACTTCCTTCACTCACAATGGTTGAATCTCTACCAGGCATCCATCTTGGAAGGTGTTGCATTCGTAGCCAACAATGGTGAAATGTGAAAGGTTGACCATCTTCCATTTTTTGTCTGTAAAGTTCATGTGCTTTTGCCTCTAGCTCGTTAATAACCTCACCACTAGCTTGCAAACGCTCAGCTAAACCAAGTGCTGCAATCCACGAAGTAACACCTTCGTTGATTTGACCCCAACGCATTGTAAGAGATTTCATCGGGTTTTTAACGACTGCTGCGTCGTAGGAGTATTTGATTTTATTCCATAATGCACCCTTTTTCCGATCTATTCCTTGTTCCGGATCACCGGAACAATTAATGTAAGTAGACACCAAGTGTTTTTCTTCTTCTGCACACCACCTGCCCTTCTTCTGATTCCCTTTCTTACCTTTAATTACTTCAGTGTTTTGAACTTGAACTTCATCCTCATCTTCATCTTTCATCATCACCGAGTGATTGCGTTGGATATTGATTTTCAAACAACATTCTAGTGCTACTCCCGTCACCCCGGGGAGTTGTGGGATATTGATCTACTTGTGGAGATGTTGGACGCAGTGTGCTGGATGATGAATGTTGTGAAGTATTTTGGTGTAAAAAGTCTTGGTACATAGCAAGGAATCGAAGATGTTTAGCATATTTGGATAAAAAGTAATATTTGAATTTTGTTGGTAATTTGGATTTGGTTGGTAATTTTGATTTGATTGGTTTGGATTTTGTTGGTAATTTGAGTTTCTTTGATATCTATTTTCATAATTAGGATGATTGGGATCCATAACTATAAAGATGGAATATTTTTAGGATGATGAAAAATTATGGATTTTTTGGTGTGTTAAAAATATATCAAGATTGGTCTCTATTTATAGAGGATAAAAAATATGATTATTGGTGTTTATTTGAATAAATTGTATTTTTAAAGTTACCGTTTAATTAGTAATCATTAATATTACCGTTAGAAATGATTTGTTGTTGCTGCTGCATTTCGGACATCCACCGGTCATATTTGGCCTTTTTTTTATATAAAATAATTATCACGTGGGTTGTTTGAAGGGGATGAGAAACCCACTTGGTAAAGCCTTGGGACCACTATATCATATTGGAAGCATCCTATATTATTAACCTTCACTTTTGTTTTCTAATTACTAGACACATTGAACATTGGTGGGAAGCATCCCTTTTCCATTTTTGCTAAAATTAGAAAGGTGGTTTCCAATGAATGTGGATGCTCCTAGAGCATCCACATTCATGGGGAACCCATGAATTTCTCTCCCCTCATCTCATTGGTCCACATCACTTTCCACTAACTTTATCACATAACCTTCCCATTGAAGGAAATAATGCCCTTGGTCCAAGTATGCATTCTATGTTAAGTCTAATAAATGCGGTTCAGTATTAATTAACAAGTTAATAATTCAGTGAGATCAAGTGAGCTGAATGCCTAGCTAGAGGCCGCTTCAGTTCAAGTGGAATTAATGATATTAATCCACAGCTTACTCTTGACTGAACCCGTAGGGTCACACAAATAGTACGTAAACGGATCAAGTATTTAATGGCATTAAATACTCCATCTATGGATATTCGGAATCGACGGATCTTGGTTTCAGTGGGAGCTGAGATCGTCACAGGCAAGAAATGAATACTCCGGAAACGATGATATTGCCGGAAACGGAAATATGGATCGTATCGGAAATATAAATATTATCCAAGTCGTAGATGTTGCCGGAAACGGAAACATGGTACGTATCGGAAAATATTATCGGAAATGGAAATATTGCCAGAATCGGAAATATTGCCGAAAACGGAAATATTGTCAGAATCGGAAATATTATCGGAATCGGAAAATAATTCCGGAAACGGAAATATTAAATATTTGTTCGAAACGGAAATTGATTCCGGAATCGGAAATATTAAATATTGTTCGTATCGGAAATGAATTCCGGAATCGGGAATTTAATCGGAAGCGTATCGTACGAATTAGCATCGGACGAGGCCCGCTAGACGAAGGCCCAGCACGAAGCCAGGCCGTCGCCCAGCGAGCCAACGCACACCATCGCACGCCAAGCCTCGACCAGGCCCAGCGCAAGGCCAGGCCCAGCCAAAGCCTTGGGCGCGCGCGCCGGAGCACGACAGTGGGCCGAGCGCTGTGCGCCTAGCGTGGGCCGCAAGGCTTGCGCGGGTGTACGGTGCTCGTGCAATGCTTGTGCGGGAATCCTGAAGCAATCAGGATTCGAAGTGTGATTAAATCCTAAAACTATTAGATAATGATTATTTAATTAGAGTCCTAGTAGGGTTATAATTAAATAAATTAGTATCCTAATAGGATTCCAAAACCCTTTCCATAACTCTATAAATAAGTGCCTAGGGTCACATATTTCCAGAGATTATTCAAGTATTCAAAGTGAGTTTTTTGAGAGAAAATTCAGACACATTCCTTGACTAAAAGTGCCGAAAATCTTTAGTACCTTAAGGGCGATTCTAGTTGGTCAATCTTAAGGCGGATCCGGACGTGCTGTGGACTATCTACGGAGGGACGACACTTGGAGTCCTAAAGACTTGTTCTTGTTCGGTTCGGGCGCAGCTAGGGAAGGCACGCAACAAAGAGTATGCATCTAAACTATGCTATATGATTATGTGTAAATAATATGTATTCCTGGCTAAATGGTTTTTCCGCATGATTTATGAATTGTCATATGTATCATAACCTAACACCCATTTCACAATTTCGTACCTACATTCATTAACCTCCCCATTTACCTTCTCTCTCCTACTTTTCCATACCCCACTACCTTTTCTAATAAATAAGGTTTTAGTTTTTCGAATGCAAAATTTCGTAAATTTAAGATGTTAAATTAAATATTTGCGATTCTTGTTGATAAATCTTGAATTTTTGATTGACCTACTGTATATGTTTAACAAGTTTGAATGCCTAGCCTTGTTAATTATGCAATCTAATTTGTAATTATGATTAATTTGTTGAAAATTAGAATAATTTAGAATTAATTTGATTTTCATAATTAATTATAATTTAATTAGATACCTATGATTAAAAACCACCATAAAAATTGTAAATTTATGTTAAATTTTAAATTTTTATGACCTAGGCTTGAATCCATAATAATCGGAAATCAATTGAATAATAAATTTTCGATTTTTCGCCCTAAAATTATGAAATTAATATTATTTATTAATTTGTCATTAATTTTAAATATAAATTTTAAATTTTTATGCGATTCGTTCATATAACTTGCACGCACAAAGCAATGGACGCTTCGTGTTACCCTTAAGGGGTGTTGTATAGTGCGGGCATGCGACGACGAGCAAGGGAGCTCGTCGCCCGTACGGCACGAATGCAATGAGCAGGGGCATGGTGCACGAGCACAAAGCAGCAGCCCTGCCTTGTGTCGTGGGCCACGAGCTATGGATGAATGAGCATGGGCGAAGGCAAGGCATGGCAGTCGCGTGTGGGCAGCAAGCGAGTTGCGCCACAACGCGCACTGCCACGCGCAGCGAGCGCAAGCTCGCGTGCCACAAGCGCTGCACCCAGCGTTGATCGCGCGCAATTGCTCGCGCACAGCGAGCGATGGCTCGCGTGCATCAAGCGCTGGAGCGCGCGCAGCAAGCGCTGGCGAGCGCGCACAGCGAGCGATGGCTCGCGTGCATCGAGCGCTGGCGCGCGCGCAGCGAGCACCACTTGTGCGATGGCTTGCGATGGGAAGATGCAGCAGCTATGCGACGAGCGCATGGGCTGCGCGCACATGGCCAGCGATGGCTGTGTGCGTATGGCCCATGGGCTTGCGATGCGTAGGGTGTTTGCGTTGCGATTAGATCGTTTTGAATGTTTAATTTGAAATTTTCAGTTTACGTAATTTTAATTAATTTTAAAATTAATAATTTAAATTATTTTCTTGGATTTTAATTTTGAATATTGTAATTATAATAAATTTTATTTATTCTAATTATTTTACTAAAATTAAAATCATGAATTAATTTAAATACGACTGAAATTAAATTAAACTTTTTGGATTCAATTATAAATTCATATGAACTTTAAATTTTAATTAAATTTGTATGTTTCCGGTTAGACTAGAAATACATTTTTATGTTTAAAATTAGTAAAGCATACGAATTTATTGGTTTAAGTGGGAGCCCTTTTAGTCATAAACTCTTGATTAGGTCTACAAATCCTTAAGGTTAAAACAACTTGATTAGAATTAATAAGGACTGAATAATTGGTAGATTATTGGTGCCCTTGATTAATTGCTGCAAATGTTTACGTGATGCATAATGTGTTTTACTAACCAGCTATGTGGGCCATTCATGATAATGAATGGGTGAATGGTATATATTGTATATGTACTGTTTTGCAGGTTATGAAGTGACTAGTATGGCCCAAATAGGATAGAAAATATGGTCTGCGCACCATTAATTTGAATGTAATTGGTCTAAAGTACCAAAGTCGTTTTTCAATTCAAATATGGTCTGCGTACCATCAAATAGTTGTAATTAGTTTTAATTATAGCTTATCCTATTTGAAGAAAATGGTGCCTCCCACGGAGATTTTCAAGACGGACTTTGAAGTCAAAGCTTCAAGATGAAGTCGGGCCATACTAGATCACATTTATCTTATGCATGCTTTAAGTTATTTATTGCTTTAAATATGTCTTAATTATGCATAAGATTGTGGCTTGATTATGTTGCATGATTAAGGATTTTAGTTCACTTAAAATCTAACCAACATAGTAAGAGCCTTAAGTTCCAAACTTAAAAATTGAGTTAAAAGGTGCCATGCCAAAATATACACTTGCTTGGATATCCTTTACATCAATCTAGTAATAGTTTTCGCTCAGCGAGGTGTTACTTATTGGTCCTAAAGGGGCAAGGTACACAAATAATTGTGAGTACATGTTAGTTTTGGTGAAACTCAACGATATAAGTAAGGAGTCCTTTTATGTCGTGGCAAAATCGATAGGTTTACCTAATAAGTTCTTAGACGTACCTATCAACCAAGAATAGTTTCTAGACTATTAGCAAAAGGCTTTTGCTTACCTAAGATGTTTTAGGATTAAGTCGACAAACTGTGCTTAGTTCTTCAATGATTTTAGGATCTTGGAATCATTTTATTCACACCTGCCGGAACACATAACTTGAATAAAATGCTTAATAAACATTGAATTATGCATGTATGCTAGAATTTAAGTTTATTAAGAGAAACTGTGAATGGTTATTTATTTGTTTATTCTTTTCAATTGTAGTTTTTAATATGGCAAACAACAATTCATTCAACATTCGATCAATTCTCGAAAAGGAGAAGTTGAACGGGAAAAACTTCCTTGACTGGCAAAGGAACTTGCAAATAGTTCTTATGCAGGAAGAAAAGGAGTATGTCCTAGATGAGGCGATGCCCGAAGCCGCAGGCGACGGGGTCACTCAGGCAGCCCTCAATCGTTGGATTGATGCCAACAAGGATGTGAAATGTCTAATGCTCGCCACCATGAGTGCGGATCTGCAGAAAACGTTCATCAACTCAGATGCTTTCACAATCATCAGTGAGTTGAAGAACATGTTCCAAGATCTGGCTCGAGTCAAAAGATTCGAGACTCATAGGCAAATTCTTGAGACCAAGCTTAAGAAAGGCGAGCCCGTAAGTCCACATGTTCTCAAAATGATTGGACTCATTGAGAATATGAGTCGGCTGGATCAGCAATTTTCTCAGGAAATGGCTATAGACACCATCCTCCATTCTCTTCATAGCGGGTATGATCAGTTCAAACTGAACTACAGTATGAATAGTCTGGACAAAACGCTCACTGAGCTTCACGGTATGCTGAAGACCGCTGAAAAGACGCTCAAAAGTGATAAGCAGGATGTGCTTATGGTGCGTGGGGGCAAGTTCAAGAAATCTGGAAAGAAGAGGAATGCTAAGAAAGGTGGCGACAAGGCCAGCCCAACTAAGCAAACTGGCGCCAAATCTGTAAAGAGGAAGGTCAGTCAACCCACTTCTGAATCCGAATGCTTCTACTGCAAGAAGAAGGGGCATTGGAAGAGAGATTGCTTGAAGCTAAAGGAAGATCAGAAGAACGGAACAGTCGTTCCATCTTCAGGTATTTTCATTATAGACTGTATACTTGTTAATTCAACTTCTTGGGTATTAGATACAGGTTGTGGCTCACACTTATGTTCCAATCCACAGGGACTAAGAAGAAGTAGAAAGTTAAGCAAGGGTGAAGTCGACCTACGAGTGGGAAATGGAGCACGGATTGCTGCATTAGCTGTAGGAACTTACTATTTGTCGTTGCCCTCCGGGCTAGTTTTGGAACTGGAAGAATGTTTCCCTGTTCCAAGTCTTACTAAAAACATCATTTCAGTTTCTTGCTTAGATGCTAAGGGATTTTCCTTTTTAATAAAAGACAATAGTTGTTCGTTTTATTTTAAAGAGATGTTTTATGGATCTGCTAGATTAGTCAATGGACTTTATTTATTAGATCACGACAAACAAGTATATAACATAAATACCAAAAAGGCCAAAAAGGATGATTCAGATCTCACCTATCTGTGGCATTGTCGATTAGGCCATATAAACTTGAAACGCTTAGAAAGACTTCAAAAGGAAGGAATTCTAGAACCATTTGACTTAGAGGATTATGGTAAATGCGAATCATGTTTACTTGGCAAAATGACAAAGCAACCTTTCTCTAAAGTTGGAGAAAGAGAAAATGAACTATTGGGTTTAATCAATACAGATGTATGTGGACCAATGAGTACAAATGCTAGAGGTGGTTTCAGCTACTTTATCACTTTCACTGATGACTTCGGTAGGTATGGTTATGTCTACCTAATGAAGCATAAGTCTGAATCCTTTGACAAATTCAAGGAATTTCAGAGTGAAGTAGAGAATCAATTAGGCAAGAAGATTAAGGCACTGCGGTCTGATAGAGGCGGTGAATATCTGAGCTATGAATTTGATGACCATCTGAAAGAATGTGGAATTCTATCAGAATTGACTCCTCCTGGAACACCACAATGGAACGGTGTGTCGGAACGGAGGAACAGAACCTTGCTAGACATGGTCAGGTCAATGATGGGTCAGGCCGAACTTCCATTAGAATTTTGGGGACATGCACTAAATACAACTGCACTCACTATAAATAGAGCTCCGTCTAAAGCTGTCGAAAAGACTCCATACGAATTATGGTTTGGAAAGCCTCCAAATGTGTCTTTTCTTAAGATTTGGGGATGTGAAGTATACGTCAAACGATTAATTTCAGACAAACTTCATCCAAAATCTGACAAATGTATCCTTGTGGGCTATCCAAAGGAAACAAAGGGGTATTACTTCTACAATACATCTGAGAACAAGGTGTTTGTTGCTCGAGATGGTGTCTTTTTGGAGAAAGATCACATTTCCAAAATGACAAGTGTGAGAAAAGTAGACCTCGAAGAAATTCGAGTCGAACAACAAACTCTAGAGAATGCTCAAGATGACATTCAGGATGAAACTCAGAGATCTTTAGAAGAATCTGGTGAGAATCATGGTCAATCTAGAAATGTTGCCCCGCGTAGATCGCAAAGATATAGATCTCAACTGGAAAGGTACTTAGGTATTTTGACGAACGAGAGCTATGACGTTCTATTACTTGAAAGTGATGAACCTGCGACTTACAAACAAGCTATGACGAGCCCTAGCTCCAAGCAATGGCAAGAAGCCATGCAATCTGAATTAGACTCCATGTCTGAAAACCAAGTATGGGATTTGGTCGATTTGCCAGATGGCTACCAAGCCATTGGAAGCAAATTGGTTTTCAAACTGAAAAAGGACAAGGATGGGAAACTTGAAGTTTTCAAAGCTAGATTGGTTGCAAAAGGTTACAGGCAAGTCCACGGTGTGGATTACGATGAAACCTTTTCACCAGTTGCAATGCTAAAGTCTATTCGGATAATGTTAGCAATCGCTGCATATTACGATTACGAAATATGGCAGATGGATGTCAAAACTGCTTTCTTAAACGGCATTTTAACAGATACTGTGTTTATGACACAGCCTGAAGGTTTTGAGGATCCAAAGAATGCTAAAAAGGTATGCAAGCTAAAGAAGTCAATCTACGGATTGAAGCAGGCATCCAGGAGCTGGAATATACGTTTTGATGAAGCAGTCAGTGACTTTGGTTTCATCAAGAACGCAGACGAATCTTGTGTATACAAGAAGGTCAGTGGGAGCAAAATTGCTTTCCTAGTATTATATGTTGACGACATATTACTTATCGGAAATGACATTCCTATGTTGAACTCTGTCAAGATTTGGCTTGGGAAATGTTTTTCGATGAAGGATCTAGGAGAAGCACAGTACATATTGGGCATCAAGATTTACAGAGATAGATCTAAAAGGATGATTGGACTTAGTCAAAGCACTTATATCAATAAGGTGCTTGATAGGTTCAAGATGGCGGACTCCAAACGAGGCTACCTACCCATGTCTCATGGAATAACTCTAAGCAAGACTCAGTGCCCAAAAACACTTGATGAGCGTAGACGAATGAATGGGATTCCATATGCATCATTGATTGGTTCAATAATGTATGCTATGATATGTACACGCCCGGATGTTGCGTACGCACTCAGTGCTACGAGCAGATACCAGTCAGACCCAGGAGAGGCGCATTGGACTGCTGCCAAGAATACTCTGAAGTACCTTAAAAGGCACAAAGATGACTTCCTGGTCTATGGTGGAGATGATGAATTAATTGTTAAAGGCTATACGGACGCAAGTTTCCAAACCGACAAGGATGATTTCAGATCACAGTCTGGGTTTGTCTTCTGCCTCAACGGAGGAGCAGTAAGCTGGAAAAGTGTTAAACAAAGCACCATTGCGGATTCTACAACTGAAGCGGAGTACATTGCTGCACATGAAGCAGCAAAGGAAGCTATATGGCTAAGGAAGTTCATAGGTGAACTTGGTGTAGTCCCCTCCATTAAAGGACCAATAGCCCTGTATTGTGACAATAACGGAGCTATTGCACAGGCAAAGGAGCCTAGACACCACCAGAGAGTCAAGCATGTACTTCTTAGATTTCACCTTCTACGAGAGTTTGTTGAAAGAAAAGAAGTCGAGATAAGCAAAATTGGAACTGATGACAACATATCAGATCCATTGACTAAACCTCTGCCGCAGGCGAAGCACAACTCGCACACTGCAGCTATGGGAATCAAGCATATTGGAGAATGGCTTTGATGTCTCTGTTTAATGTTTTATAGTTTTAGAGTTTAAATCTTTGTAAAACATTATTGGTTAATCATTCACAATAAATGAAAAGAATTCATTTTTCCATTTAATTTGTGGTTTATTAAATGATGAGTCCCTTCAATTTGACAATATATTCAAGATCGACTGTCAGGACCAGTCCTGTGACTAAGAAATGTCTATCAAGTGAACTTGAATGTCAAAGGTTGAAAAAGGTCCCTGGTCGGAGTTTTCTATAAAATTGGACGCATAGAAAACGTTAGACGATTAGAATGCAAGATGACTAGTAGTTCTGTTTCGTGAACTATGTGGACATGGCAATGTCATAATCATTTGCATAGATACTTACTTTGGAAAGACTAGTATCGGACAAGACCTATGAAACTTTACTGTAAGAGATGAAAATCTGTCATAAGTAAATTTCATTAAAATTATTAGACACTAAATCCTCAATACCTGAGTGATTTGAGATTACTTGTTTGAGAACTGGTTGCTTTGACGTTGACCAACCGTCGCACCGTAAAAGGAGGCTATAAAGGCAACGCTCAGGTAATCACCTATCAAACGAAGTCTAATCTCAAGATCGTAAGATTGGGATTGTCCTCCCATAAATTGGGATGAGATGCTTAAAAGTTGTACAAGGCCACTCGGAGAGCTAGAAACTGTAAAATGCATGGCCGTGCTCGGATGAATCATAGGCTATGATTATCTGTTTATTTGATCAGTTGAACTCTGAAACCGAGAAACACCTCTGGACATAATAAGGATGACAACTCTTACCTTATGTTCAAGAGCAAGCATCGAGTGACAAAGGAATTAGAAAATGCACACTTGTCCCTAAGGACAAGTGGGAGACTGAAGGAAATAATGCCCTTGGTCCAAGTATGCATTCTATGTTAAGTCTAATAAATGCGGTTCAGTATTAATTAACAAGTTAATAATTTAGTGAGATCAAGTGAGCTGAATGCCTAGCTAGAGGCCGCTTCAGTTCAAGTGGAATTAATGATATTAATCCACAGCTTACTCTTGACTGAACCCGTAGGGTCACACAAATAGTACGTAAACGGATCAAGTATTTAATGGCATTAAATACTCCATCTATGGATATTCGGAATCGACGGATCTTGGTTTCAGTGGGAGCTGAGATCGTCACAGGCAAGAAATGAATACTCCGGAAACGATGATATTGCCGGAAACGGAAATATGGATCGTATCGGAAATATAAATATTATCCAAGTCGTAGATGTTGCCGGAAACGGAAACATGGTACGTATCGGAAAATATTATCGGAAATGGAAATATTGCCAGAATCGGAAATATTGCCGGAAACGGAAATATTGTCAGAATCGGAAATATTATCGGAATCGGAAAATAATTCCGGAAACGGAAATATTAAATATTTGTTCGAAACGGAAATTGATTCCGGAATCGGAAATATTAAATATTGTTCGTATCGGAAATGAATTCCGGAATCGGGAATTTAATCGGAAGCGTATCGTACGAATTAGCATCGGACGAGGCCCGCTAGACGAAGGCCCAGCACGAAGCCAGGCCGTCGCCCAGCGAGCCAACGCACACCATCGCACGCCAAGCCTCGACCAGGCCCAGCGCAAGGCCAGGCCCAGCCAAGGCCTTGGGCGCGCGCGCGGGAGCACGGCAGTGGGCCGAGCGCTGTGCGCCTAGCGTGGGCCGCAAGGCTTGCGCGGGTGTACGGTGCTCGTGCAATGCTTGTGCGGGAATCCTGAAGCAATCAGGATTCGAAGTGTGATTAAATCCTAAAACTATTAGATAATGATTATTTAACTAGAGTCCTAGTAGGGTTATAATTAAATAAATTAGTATCCTAATAGGATTCCAAAACCCTTTCCATAACTCTATAAATAAGTGCCTAGGGTCACATATTTTCAGAGATTATTAAAGTATTCAAAGTGAGTTTTTTGAGAGAAAATTCAGACACATTCCTTGACTAAAAGTGCCGAAAATCTTCAGTACCTTAAGGGCGATTCTAGTTGGTCAATCTTAAGGCGGATCCGGACGTGCTGTGGACTATCTACGGAGGGACGACACTTGGAGTCCTAAAGACTTGTTCTTGTTCGGTTCGGGCGCAGCTAGGGAAGGCACGCAACAAAGAGTATGCATCTAAACTATGCTATATGATTATGGGTAAATAATATGTATTCCTGGCTAAATGGTTTTTCCGCATGATTTATGAATTGTCATATGTATCATAACCTAACACCCATTTCACCATTTCGTACCTACATTCATTAACCTCCCCATTTACCTTCCCTCTCCTACTTTTCCATACCCCACTACCTTTTCTAATAAATAAGATTTGTTATTAATTAAATCAAAATTTGGTAATTATAATTAAATAATACCATTTAATTAATCGAATTATATAATTAATTGTAGTACGTTAAAAAAAGCGTAATTTTTTATTACACTAATTTAATCGTTAATTGCTATTTACACTAATTTACTCGATGTTATTAATCGTGTTGATGTTGATGATAATTTTTAACATTGGAACAAATAAATACTTAATAAATAAGATTTGTAATTTGGTTTAGAAATAAAAAAACATAAATTCATTAAAGAAACATAGATGAATTAGACATGAAACCATACAATTTATATTTTTTTTTAAAGATTGCAATAATTTAGATAATCAGTCGTCATTGGTAGACGGGGCACAATTTTGCCAAATATGTTGAGCCATGTCTCTTTGTAAGGAATTGTGAACATTTCTATCCCATGTGTCAACTCTCCTTTCCATATATTGGTCCAGTCCAACACCATTAAATCGACCAGGTTGCACATAATAGTTTGTAGGAGTTGATCCGGAAATTGTTGTCCTGTTTTATTGCTCAAATTCCGACATGTCATGATAATTCTGGTATGTATCTTTCTCTTCCTTAACAATCATATTATGAAGAATTATACAAGCCAACATAATCTCCCACAACAAGTGTTCGTCCCATACAAGAGCTGGTCTTTGTATTATTGCGAAACGTGATTGAAGAACGCCAAAGGCTCGCTCCACATCTTTTCGGACCGATTCTTGGCGCTGGGTGAATAACTCATCCACGGGATTCATTAGCAGCCGAATAGCTGGGATGAACACTGGCCACTTAGGGTATATCCCATCATTTAGATAGTACCCTTTGGTATATGTATTCCCATTGACTGTAAAGTTCACTACAGGAGCTTTACCTTGATATATATCCTCAAACACCGGAGATCGTTGCAACACGTTGATGTCATTGCAAGTTCCAGGTGTTCCAAAAAAATGTGTGCCATATCCACAAGTCACCAAAGGCAACTGCTTCTAAGACAACCGTTGCAGATTTGCTCCTTCCTTGGTATAATCCTTTCCAAGCACGCGGGCAGTTTTTCCATTGCCAATGCATGAAATCTATACTTCCCATCATGCCTGGGAAGCCCCCTCTTTCCCCATCATGTAGGAGGCGCTGTAAATTTGTAATAGTAGGCCTCCTCAAGTACTCTTCTGTGAACGCTCATCGAACCCCTTTAACGAAGTGAACAAGACTTTCTCTTGCAGTTGACTATGCTATTTTGATGTACTCATCAACTGAATCAGCTGCAGTTCCGTAGGCTAGCATCCTCAACGCTGCCGTACATTTCTAGATAGGAGTGGATCCTAGTTTCCTAGTAGCGGCGGGACATTGCTGGAAGTATTTGTGTTGTTTTGCAGTAACTGCCTCCACAACTCGAATGAATATATGCTTACGCATACATAATCTAAGTCGAAACACATATTCTGGGTATAATGGACGATCAAGAAAGTAATCGTTCATTAACCTCGTGTTTGCAGCTTCACGATCTCTATCAATGTACCTACCCTTTTTGTAAGATCTTCTTCTATTGCTGGATTCTTCTGCGACTGGGGCAACAATCAATTGAGCAGCTTACTCAATTATGTAATCTTCTTCATCATCTAGACACTCATTCACAGCGATGATGTTGTTAACATAGTCATCAAAGAAATCATCACTTGAGCTAGAAGAATTTTCGTTTGGGTTCATGTTTGTGAGGAACTTGAAGAGGGGAAGACTCTTGTGTTTGTTAGAAGAAGAAGGTTGTTGTGAAAAACAAGTGCAATGTAATTCTTCTTTTATAGACATATACGGATAAGATTGCAATCTATGTCTACTGATAACTTTGCATTCCATATATCTGCAGATAAGATTGCGATCTTTGTCTACGGATAAGATAGCATTCTATCTATGTGGATAAGATTGCAATCTATTTCTGTTGATAAGCTTTGTCATCCGTTATTTTTGAAGATAAGATTGTAATCTATCCATGAGAATCCAGTATATAATTAAAATAAGAATGCAATCTATAACGTCAGTGGATAAGATATCAATTTTAATTTATTAGTAATTCCATTAACAAAAACACGATTACATTTAGCACTGAAATACAAATACATTAATCATAAAATACTAATAAATAATTAACTAAAATACGATTACATGAAACACTAAAATACAATTTCATTAATCATAAAATACTACTACATTAAGCATTAAAACACAATTACCTTTATCATAAAACATGAGTTACTTCATAAACTCTTCTTTCAGCTTCGCAAGATACTCTTCCTCAAATGGTTCAAGATGCGATTTTGTCATCAACAATTGAAACATCTTAAACCTTAATTTTGTTTCATCTCGATGTTTTTGGTACTCGAGCATATTAGACATTCCTTTTCTTATCAGACCTCACTCATTTGACATCCCACTTAAAGTGTTGTTGAATTCATCCAAGCTAGTTGTAACACCTTTCAATTTCTTCTGGGCTTTCACTTTCTTCACCCCGTCGGGACGCTTTGGCATTCCGGCTTCATCGCTCGATCTCTTAGAACTCCCTTCACTCACAATGGTTGAATCTCTACTAGGCATCCATCTTGGAAGGTGTTGCATTCCTAACCAACAATGGTGAAATGTGAAAGGTTGACCATCTTTCCTTTTTTTGTCTGTAAAGTTCATGTGCTTTTGCCTCTTGGTCGTTAATAACCTCATTACTAGCTTGCATACGCTCAGCTAAAGCAAGTGCTGCAACCCACGAAGTAACAGCTTCGTTGATTTGACCCCAACGCTTTTTAAGAGATTTCATGGTTCTTTTGTGCAAGAGATTCGGATTATTAACAAGTATTGCGTCATAAGATCCTTTGATTTCATTCCATAACGCTCCCTTTTTCCGATCTGTTCCTTTCTCCGGATCACCGGAACAATTTATGTAAGTAGACACTGTAGACGCCTACTTTTGTCCCCATTCCCGAAAGGGAAGGTTCGATGATGAGAACATAAATCTCCACTTGGCAACGCATCTCCTATAAAATAACGAATCTCAATCACCCTTTCATTTCAGCCAAAGATGCTATTTATAGAAACCTGCTAAGAATAGTAACTGCCGTAAATGGTAGTTGTTAAAAGTGGCAAAATCATAAAAGATAGAAACCTGTCAGAATTAGGTGCTGCACTCCAACATAAATCCTAAAAGAGATAGAATTCACAAAGGAATTCTATTCCTGGTATAATTCGAAAATAAGAGTTACGTATTAATTAAATTCCTAACGAACCTAGAGTTCGTAACGGGCCCAGACGCATTCCGTCATAAGTTAATACGCACTAAAAGACTCGGATAAATCTCCCAAAAAGCTCCGTGTTCTAAGAGTCCAAATCTGACAAGAACTCGGCCCAAATCCCATTTTCAACGCCTGGATCTGGGCGCCGAAATCTTCGGCGCCCAGCCCTGGGCGCTGAAAGTGCCTGGGGCCGTTTTATCTCCGGATTCTTTTTGGATTCGTATCTTAAAATCTATCTTTCCACACACTCTTTTCCTATAAATACGGCCTAAAACCGACGTGAAAATAACACACAATTCCATAATCTGAGTATTGACTCTAGCCTTAAGCTTAAGCCTCACGCTGCGAAATTGATCCGGCGTTCTATCGCAATCGACCCAAAAGTCGAACAGAAAGCATCCTGCCCCTTGTAGCTTGATGAATTAAGCCTAAATACTGGAACATTGCTTAGAAACCCAAGATTCGCTAAATAAAAGGAGAAATAGCAAAGCCAAGTGGTTAGTTTTCTGAGAACCACAACGCACCTCTCAAGGGTGCGTTGTAATGTGTCCCTCATATGATTTAATCGCTTTCATCACACTTTTATAAAATTGTCAAACTATTAATTTGATTGATCTATCACGCCTAATAAGATAATACCCTGGACAATTGAATTATCATGCTAGGTACCTTAAATCAATCTAAATAAGATAATCACGATCGATTTAGTATTATGTGTTGCATGTTGCTAAAATCAATTCAGAATAGTTTAATAGTTTAACGCATGTCCCTTCAATTATTTATGCTGAGCTAGTAAGGATAACCTGCCTCTGGAGTATTATCGATGAGCACTCCTCTCGGTAGTTACAGTCCCCCGAACTCTCAATCTCTGCCCTGCGGGTGTACATTGAGCGATCCCCACACTAGGGATCACAAGGGAACCTATGGCCGTCGTGGTCGAACATAATGGCACTCCCTTTATGTCACGATAACCGGGTTTTGTCAGTTTTTCTCATTGTCGTTAAAAATTGAATGGCGACTACTATATTACTAGTGGATTGGGTGTAAACTCACAGGAAATCCAATTACACTTGATCTGACAACGTCACGCCCACGAGGGACGAGGTCACGCATTAGCCTCGTGCTTTTTCGACCCCCTCACATACACCAAGTGTTTTTCTTCTTCTGCACACCACCTGTCCTTCTTCTGCTTCCCTTTCTTACCTTTAATTACTTAAGTGTTTTGAACTTGAACTTCATCTTCATCTTCATCTTCATCTTCACCGAGTGATTGTGTTGGATATTGGTTCTCAAACGGCATTCTGGTGCTACTCCAGTCACCTCTGGGAGTTGTGGGATATGGATCTACTTGTGGAGATGTTGGACACAGTGTGCCGGGTGAGGAATGTTGTGAAGTATTCTGGTGTAAAAATGCTTGGTACATAGCAAGGAATTGAGGATTGTTTAGCATGTTTGGATCATAATTTATATTTGAATTTTGTTGGTAATTTGGATTTGGTTGGTAATTTGGATTTGATTGGTTTGGATTTTGTTGGTAATTTGAGTGTCTTTGATATCTATTTTCATAATTAGGATGATTGGGATCCATAACTATAAAGATGAAAAATTTTAAGGATGATGAAAAATTATGGATTTTTGGATGTGTTGAAAATATATCAATATTGGTCTCTTTTATAGAGGATAAAAAAATATGATTGTTGGTGTATTTTTTTTAATACATTGTATTTTTACCGTTTATTTAATAAACGGTAATATTACTGTTAGAAATTGTGTGGTTGCTGCTGCATTCCAACTTCATTTGGGCATTTCTTGGTTTTTTAATTTTTTTTTTAAAAAATAAAATAAAACGTGTGGCTGATTGAGGTAGTGGGAAACCACTTGGTCATTCTTGGGGACCACTAGCTTATTGGATGCTTCCTATATTATTTGCCTCCCCATTTCTTTTCGAATTATGAGATACACCTTACATTCATGAGACCCATCCCTTTTCCATTTTTGCTCAAATGGGAAGGGTGAAATCCCATGAATGTGGATGCTCTTAGGAGAGAGCATCAACATTGCTGGGAAAATAGGTTCCCCATTTGTGAAAAAATGGAAATGGGAACATTTCCACCAATGTTGTAGCCTTCCCGTAAACTGGCAAAAATTGGGGAACCTAATAAATATGGAAGCATCCCATAAAATCAATCAACCAAACTAGTGGTCCTCTCTCCCAACAAAAACTGTCGTGCGGCACTGCTTCCCCCTCCCCAGCAGACTCCATTTAAAAAAAAAAAAAAATTGATACATTCCATCAACGATAATATTTCTTCAACAAAACCTGATTATCTTCAACGGTAATATTACCGTTTACAAATTAAATTAATTTAATATTATCTAAAATTAATGTGATTAATCAATTTTTTTTATAATATTGGTGGGGTATGAGAAGTAGGAGGGAGAAAAAGTGGTGGCCGATGGGGTATGGAAAAGTAAGAGATAGAAGGTAAATGAGGAGGTTAATAAATATATGTATGAAATTGTGAAATGATAAAGGTATATGTTAAAGTTAGTGAAAATGACGTGGACTGATGAGGCGAGGATAGAAAAATTATGGGGAGATTAAGTTATGTTGATGCTTAGAGCATCCACATTCATGGGAACCCATCAATTTCTCCCCCCTCACCTAATTAGTCCACATTACTTTCCACTAACTTTTTCACATAAGAGTTTCCACATTCATGGGGAACCCATGAATTTCTCTCCCCTCATCTCATTGGTCCACATCACTTTCACTAACTTTATCACATAACCTTCCCATTTCACAATTTCATACCTACATTCATTAATCTCCCCATTTACCTTCTCTCTCCTACTTTTCCATACCCCACTACCTTTTCTAATAAATAAGATTTGTTATTAATTAAATCAAAATTTGTTAATTATAATTAAATAATTACCATTTAATTAATCGGATTAAATAATTAATTGTAGTACGTTAAAAAAAGCGTAATTTTTAATTACACTAATTTAATCGTTAATTGCTATTTGATCGTTAATTTAATCATTAATCGCGCTGATGTTGATGATAATTTTTATCACTGGAAAAAATAAATACTTAATAAATAAGATTTGTAATTTGGTTTAGAAATAAAAAAATATAAATTCATTAAAGAACACATAGATGAATTAGACAGGAAACCATACAATTTATATATTTTTTAAAGATTGCAATAATTTTGATAATCAATCGTCATCGGTAGACAGGCCACAATTTTTCCAAATATGTTGAGCCAGGTCTCTTTGTAAGGCATTGTGAACATTTCTATCCCATGTGTCAGCTCTCCTTTCCATATATTAGTCAAGTCCAACACCATTAAATTGACCAGGTTGCACAGAATAGTTTGTACGAGTTGACCAGAAATCACTGTCCTATTTTCTTGCTCAAATTCCGACATGTCATGATAATTCTGGTATGTATCTCGCTCATCCTCAACAATCATATTATGAAGAATTATACAAGCCAACATAATCTCTCACAACAAGTGTTCGTCCCATACAAGAGTTGGTCTTTGTATTATTGCGAAACATGATTGAAGAACTCCAAAGGCACGCTCCACAACTTTTCGGACCGATTCTTTGCGCTGAGTGAATAACTCATCCACGGGATTCATTGGCAGTCGAATAGCTGGGATGAACACTGGCCACTTAGGGTATATCCCATCATTTAGATAGTACCCTTTGGTATATGTATTCCCATTGACTGTAAAGTTCACTTCAGGAACTTTACCTTGATATATATCATCAAACACCGGAGATCGTTGCAACACGTTGATGTCATTGCAAGTTCCAGGTGTTCCCAAAAATGCGTGCCATATCCACAAGTCACCAGAGGCAACTGCTTCTAAGACAACCGTTATAGATTTGCTCCTTCCTTGGTATAATCCTTTCCAAGCACGCGGGCTGTTTTTCCATTGCCAAATGCATGCAATCTATACTGCCCATCATGCCTGGGAAGCCCCGTCTTTCCCCATCATGTAGGAGGCGCTGCGAATCTGTAGCAGTTGGCCTCCTCAAGTACTCTTCTGTGAATGCTAGTCGAACCCCTTTAACGAAGTGAACAAGACTTTCTCTTGTAGTTGACTGGGCTATTTTTATGTACTCATCAACTGAATCAGCTGCAGTTCCGTAGGCTAGCATCCTCAACGCTGCCGTACATTTCTGGATAGGGGTGGCTCCTAGTTTCCCAGTAGCGTCGGGACGTTGCTAGAAGTATTTGTGTTGTTTTGCAGTAGCTGCCTCTACAACTCGAAGGAATATATGCTTACGCAAACGGAATCTACGTCGAAACACATATTCTGGGTATAATGGACGATCAACAAAGTAATCGTTCATTAACCTCGTGTTTGCAGCTTCACGATCTCTATCAATGCACCTACTCTTCTTGTAAGATATTCTTCTATTGCTGGATTCTTCTGCGATTGGGGCAACAATCAATTGAGCAGCTTGCTCAATTATGTAATATTTGTCTTCATCTAGACACTCATTCACAGCGATGATGTTGTTAAAATATTCATCAAAGAAATCATCACTTGAGCTAGAGGAATTTTAATTTGGGTTCATGTTTGTGAGGAACTTGAAGAGGGGAAAGCTCTTGTGTTTGTTGGAAGAAGAAGGTTGTTTTGAAAAACAAGTGCAATGTAATTCTTCTTTTATAGACACGTACGGATAAGATAGTGTGAGGGGGTCGAAAAAGCGCGAGGCTAATGCGTGACCTTGTCCCTCGTGGGTGTGACGATTCTTTTTATTCAATCAAGTGTAATTGCATTTCCTGTGAGTATACACCCAATTGACTAGTAATATAGGAGTCGCCATTCAGTTTTTAACGACAATGAGAAAAACTGACAAAACCCGGTTATCGTGACATAAAGGGAGTGCAATTATGTTTGACCACGACGGCCGTAGGTTCCCTTGTGATCCCTGGTGTGGGGATCTCTCAATATACACCCGCAAGGTAGAGATTGAGGGTTCGGGGGACTGTAACTACCGAGAGGAGTAATTCGCTCGTCGATAACTCCAGAGGCAGGATATCCTTACTAGCTCAGCATAAATAATTGAAGGGACATGCGTTAACTATTAAACCTATCTGAGTTGATTTTAGCAATATGCAATATATAATACTAATTCGATCGTGATTATCTAATTTAAATAACATTAAGAGACCTAGCATGATAATCCGATTTCCCAAAAATATTATATTTGTTAGGCGTGATAGAACAATCAAGTTAGGTTAGTTTAACAGTTCATAAAAAGGGCGAGGAAAGCAGTTAAATCATCGAAAAGGGACACATTACGACGCACCATTGAGAGGTGCGTCACGGTTCTCAGAAAATTACCAACTTTGACTTTGCTATTTCTCCTTTTTATTTAACGAATCTCAATTATGGGACAGGATACGTTCTGTTCGATTTATGGATCGATTGCGACAGAACGCGTGAACAGTTTCGCAGCGAGAGGCTTAGGCTAGGGGTTTAAAGTCAATACTCAGAATATATTATGTGTTGTTGTGTGTCCTTTCACGTCGAAACTAGGGGTCTATTTATAGGAAAAAGTGGCGTAGAAAGATAGTTTTTCAGGAATTTGAATACGAAACGGATAAGGAAAAGAATCCGTCCCAGGTATTTTCGGCGCCCAACTCTGGGCGCTGGAATTTTCGGCGCCCAGGGCTGGGCGTTGAAAATAAGGTCTGGCAGAATTCTTTGGTCAGATTCGGATTCCTGAAATCCGTAGAGTTTGAGATTAATTCGAGTCTTTTAGCGCGTATCAATTTTATGACGGAATGCGTCTGGGCCCGTTACGAACTCTAGGCTCGTTAGGATTTTAATTAATATGTGACTCTTATTTCCGAATCCTATTAGGAATAGGATTCTCGTAGTTTTCTATCTCATTTAGGATTTATGTTGGAATGCAACACCTAATTCTGACAGGTCTCTATCTTTTATGATTTGCCACTTTTAGAAGCTACCTTTTACGGCAGTTACTATTTTTAGCAGGTTTCCATAAATAGCAGGTTTCGGGTGAAATGAAATGGGGAATCGAGATTCGTTTATTTTATAGGAGATGCGTTGTCAAGTGGAGTTTTTATGCTTTCATCATCGAACCTTTCCCTTGCGGGAACGGGGACAAAAGTAGGTGTCTACAGTTAGCCCCCACTTTGCCTGAGTCTTGGAGTAAGACGATGGTCAAAGTATTAGACGGAGTGCGTTACACAAGCCATGGTGTATGTGACCTGTTTTGCGAGGGTCTTACGAGCCCCCGAGTGATAACATTTGACTTAAGGGTCATCACTTGAAGTGTCGACATATCCCTCACGTGTCATTGGGATTTGTCAACTGATAGTATAGAAACTTCCTCATTTTATCATTGGAAGGATATAAAGGTGGGTAGAAACTCCCTCACTTTGTCATTGGGAGTAACTACAGATGTTTTCGAAATTAAAGCTGTAAAGTGTAATTGGGCCTGGCCAAGCCCAATCACGAGGTAAAACGTTTTTAAAGATTCTCATTTTCAGGGCTAGCTAAACGTGAAAACCCCCTTGTTTTTTATAGGACGTAAAACGAAGGAAAATCCAGCACATCGTTCTTTTTTGGAAAAACGGAAAAATAATCCTTTAATTTTTGGAAAAAGGGAAAACCGATCCTTTAATTTTTGGAAAAAGGGAAAACCGATCCTTTAATTTTCGGAAAAAGGGAAAACCGATCCTTTAATTTTCGGAAAAAGGGAAAACCGATCCTTTAATTTTCGGAAAATGGGAAAACCGATCCTTTAATTTTCGGAAAAAGGGAAACCGATCCTTTAATTTTCGGAAAAAGGGAAAACCGATCCTTTAATTTTCGGAAAAAGGGAAAACCGATAAAAGTTATCGCTGCAGCGACTAAGGACCTGCGCTGTTAGTGACGCAGACCCCGCACGCTGAAGGTGGGCGAGCCTGTCCGCTGAGGGTGGACCCCCCGTCCGATAGAAGTGGACGAATCTGTTTTGATGTTTTTGAAAATAAGGACCTACGCGGTTTGTGACATAGACCCCGCCGGCTGAAGATGGAGAACCTGTCCGCTGAGGGTGGACGCCCCGTCCGATAGAAGTGGACGAATCTGTTTTGAAATTTTGTTTTGTTTTTTTTGAAAATAAGGACCTACGTGGTTTGCGACGCAGACCCCGCCCGCTGAGGGTGGGCGAGCCCATTTTGAATTTCTTATTTTGCCTATGTAGAAGGGCTTTTGTAATTACAACCTGTTGGTGGGTTGACAATGTGTTTAGATGGACCATAGTCTTGTGGTCATCTTCCTTCATGGTTTTGAGCTAATTCTTACGGCTCAATTTTGCCACTGACTGGATCCTTGATTGGGGGACCATGTATAAGTATCAACGACGACCTTTGTCTTGAGGTCGTAATCCGGTTTTATTTTTTGAGACATCCAAACACGGGACTTTGTACAGCGTAGTCTGGGAATATTGCTTTAACTTTGCATACCCCCCTTTTTTTTTGAGATATATTTTTCCTTTCGAGCCACCAAGTACTCGTGCTTGGCGGTCAGTTCTTGTCAAAGAGGTTCTTTGGGGATACGCATTTTGTAATATCCTTGATTGTGTTTGGGATCGCGCTCGTAAGTGCGAGCGACCTTCGTAGTGGTGTGCTATTCTTGACAAAGTCGTGAGGTGCAACTTTCAGTAAATAAATTGGCAATTTTCGAGTCAAATGGATGCGGCAGGGCCCAATAGAAGTTAGGGCCTTTTTTGAGCCTGGGTTCATTTTCGGCGCCCAGGCCTGGGCGTTGAAATAATTCACGCCCAGGTGGGGCGTTGAAAGTGTTGTTTGGACTGGTCTTTTGACGACACCGTTGGCCTCTTGTTCATTCGTTTATTTCATTTGGAAGTTCTATGTATTCTCTTTTCTTTTGTTTTTTTTCTTTGTTTTTAGAACGTGATGATTTTCTTGAGAAGCCGTAGCCGATTGGTGGACTACGGTGCTTGTCGCTTTGGGGCGATTTATTTTAAGGAACTGTTGCTCTTGAGGCGTACAGTTATTGCAACAGTTGGGCGAGTCTATATGGCCCGAGGAACATACCTTGAGGCGTAAGACTTTGACCGCTCTAGTTGTTGTATATATTTTTTTCCTTTTGAACGCGTTCGTGAATGTTCGATACTTAGAATGATGATATGTATGTGCGAACGAGCGTTCATAGAATGGCCGTTGTGTGCGGTCCATTAATCAGTTTGCTTGAATCATTTTTTGAGCAATGACCGATTTTGAATAGTTTGCTTAGAAGCTTGATAGGGTTCAGGCTCATTCACAAAGTGGGCTCAAACATCGTGCCCTTTCGATTGTTCAAACATTTGCTTTGAGATTTTTTTATTTTGCTATGGTTGTTTCGTAGCTTGGAGCCCCCAAGTATGCATGTTGGGATGCTTCCTTTTGGCGTACGATTTTGTAGGTTCTTTCGAGAAAGATGCCTTGGGGTTTCGCTTGTGTAGGTGCGAGCTATCCCTTCCATGGTAGGTAATGTTTTGCTACCTTTAATCCTTAATGTAGAAGTCGTGTGGCTTGCATTTGGGCGATAAGTAGTCTTTGCCTCTTACTCTTGGTCGTGCTTGCATTAGTGCAATGTGCCTTACCCTTTTTAGACTTGTACTTTGGGATTATGGTGCATTGCAGGCTTGTGTGGCCTAACAGCGTGTCTTAGAACATTCCTCCAGGTGTTGGGATATCATTATTTGGAGTATTGGAGTATTTCATCATGCCTTGTTCAGGTGTTCGAATAAGTGTAGCACCTTCTGTGTGGGTTTGCACGACTTATTACTTCGTTCGACGCGGGATTTCATAGGTGTTTTTTTTTTCTTATTTTTATATCTGGGCAAAACTTAGCTAGCAGAAAGAATCAGCGCCCAGGCTAGGGCGTTAAAGATATTGGCGCCCAGCTCTGGGCGTTGAAAATTATCTCTGGGTATATTTTGACAATTCTTTATCTTTGATTTTTCTTCTTTCGCTTTTGCTTTGGAACGAGGTAGACTGTGTAACGAGCGCTTGTAGGGCGAGCGTTATGTGCAGTAGTTTGATCGGAGTTTTGGTGACTTGCAATTTTCAGTTACCCTTGTTAGTGGGGTGACTTTATACATTCTAAGTAGTGCTTAGAATTTGGGAGGGGTTGTAGCCATCCTAAGGTTTGTTTTTCACGATTGACCTTAGGATTGTGCCCCTATAACGTGTGTATAGCATTAGCGTCGAGAATTTGCGATGAAATCGTCATTTCGAGCATTTTTAGAGTGTTTTTCTCAAGCCTCCAATTGTAGCTACGGGATTGGCTTGGTGCTATAATGCTTTGCATACGTTTTTATGCATTCATGGTGACACGGATCATGAATAGTTTGAAGTAGACTCGTTTAGTGCGAGGTACGTCCGAGTAGTGATTTGCTACTTCTCTTGTAAATGTCGTATTGTGCGACATTGCCATGTTCAAGGTAGTCACATGTCGAAGTGTTCCTTGTCCAAAACCTAGGTGCCTTTCTTTACCCATAATCATATTTGGAAAGCCTTTGTTTTTCTTGCAACATTGAGATAAACGCATACTAAGCTTAAACCAACGACACTTTATTTGTCCGAAGAAGTCTTTAAAAATCATTTGAAAATTATTTAAAATCCGAGTCCTACTGCGTACAATCCGAGGTGTCCTAAGTAGGTTGACTTATAGAAGGGTTCGTACAGGATTATATGAGTGAATCAAAATACTGTTACGATTTTTGATATGCTGTCTAAGGATTTGCTGGAAGCCAGGGTGCAGGCGTCAAAATATTACTTGTGCCCGTTTGGCATATGTTTTAGGCTTTTAGGGCCATCTTTTCCAAAATTGCGGGAATATAAACCGTTTTCAACTTGACTTTGATTTACTTGGTGTATGTCTGTATAAAAGGTCGAGGTATACTTAGTTCCTTCCCTATCTCTTTCATTTCAATTTTTAGCCCCCAGTTATTGTTATGTCTTCCCATTATTAATGTTTTCAGATTTCGATTTTAGATGCCCGTGTCATATGTCTGAGTAGGGTGAGCCTTGGTTAAGTGCCAAGTCCTATTGACAATGTCTGATTTTTTCAAAGGGGATTCGCGAGCATTTGAGTTACCATGAACGGGTGCCCTGAGCTCGAAGGAACGGTAGGGCGACGCCATAGAACAATCCTCTTTATTGTAAGCTTACTGCCCTTATTACTTGTTGGCGATTGTGACTGTGTCTTAGTGGTAAAAGAAGGTCTTTAAGCAAACGACTATGTCTAGTGGTGAAAGAAAGTCTTTCAGTGAGTTAGTTCGCTTTAGGGGGGGTCAAGTCGAGTACTTTAGAGGTCATGGACGCTTGCGCTAGCCCCCATTCAATTGAGGCAAAGCGATCTTTTGAGTCTTGGCTAAGTGCCTAGGAGTGTGAGTGCTCCTTCTGGCAAGGGTACGTGCCCTTATTATTTTTCGATGTGTGCTCATTAATTTTGGCATTTTTATGACTTGGATTCTTCTTTTGACTTAAATCTTTCTTTCGACTTGGGTTGCAAGTAATTAAATTTCAATAAGGGACTTCTATTTTTATTCTTGTTATTCTATAGGCTTTAATATTTTTGCAAATTGGTTGGACCGAATCATGGATTGCCTACGTATCCGCCTTAAATAGATTTAATTTGGAATCAGGTCTTGCGTAGTTCTTAGCCTAGAAAATGGTTTCTTAGAATGCCAATTTTAAATAAGTACGTTCTGAGGCGGAAACATATTATTTGAAACGGTAGAATAAGTGAAGTTTATTATTATTTTAATCTGCTGCCTTGCCGTAAGCCAAAATTTTGTTTTTTATTTTTTTAAGTACATGTATTTTTTTTGGTGGTACGTATGTCTGAACACGTGTTGTACCCCTCCAAGTGTTCGTTATTTTTCCGTGCATGTGTGGATAAGATGACGAGCACTTCTGGAAAAAATTTGGCATCAAACTATGCAAGCAGAGAGATTCAGCGCCCAGGCTGGGGCGCTAAAGATTTCGGCGCCCAGCTATGGGCGCTGAAAATGACTTCTGGGAGGATCTTTTTTTGGTGCGCTAAATGCTCCTTTTTCTTTTAGACTAACTTTAGAGGCGCTTTGCAAGGTTCCTTCTTTATTATTTATTACTTTTTTGTACTTTTCATTTGTCTTCTTTTTTTTATTCGTGACTCAAGACGGTTTGAAAGACGGGTTGAATGAGATAGGATAAGTTGTATAGGTATTAGTCGAGCATGAGGATTACACCTGCTAGGGCTCACAATTTGCAGCCTCAAGCTAGTGTCATGAGTTTAAATCAACCAAGGTCAATGAGTAGTATGGGGACGGCTTAAGGGTATATCAACAGGATGTATTCGAACAAGTTATATGGTCATTATGCTAATGGTGATGTAAGAGACGGTTTTGGAAATAATGGGTATGATGCACGTGTCAATGGCCGTGCGTGGTTTGCGGTTAACAACAAGTTCAGGGATAAGAGTCGAGGTAATGGTTTCTTGGTTTATGGCAATGAAAGCATGGATGGGTTAAATGAGCTGAACAGGGACCCCAGAGCGAAGGCGTCTAAGAACATAAGGATTGGAAAGGGTAGACATCGTAGAACTTTTATGATTTGGATTGGTTGACTCAATTCTCTTCCTTCGTTTTACTTGTGTAAATTTCGCAATTTGGGAGGTACGGGCTAAGTATTTCATGGCTTACTCTTTTCGCTCTCCCTTTTTTTTCTTTCTATTTTTTCCTTTTTTGCTCGGGATTTCCCCACTCAACATTAAATTTTTTATTTGGGCTAAAAGGTAGATGGTTGTGGTTTTTGAGTCACGAGGCGAGACTGAATGAGCCTCGTTTGGTAGGCCTATAGTGGACCTTTTAATGTTAGTAGGCCTAGGGTGGACCTTTTAATTTTTGTTGACCTAGGGTGCACCTTTTAATTGTCTTACTTTGCAAGCGTATTTAGTCGTTTCTTAAAATGTGCAAATAGCGTAGATTCAAAATGTTATTTTTACCTTATTGAAATTTAACGAAAGAATTACATCGAAGATAATTTTTTGCTTCTTTTCAGATTCCGGTTTCCGGGATTTAACTGGAAGTTGTGATTTAGACTCGAACTTTCATTACTCTTTCTGATTATAACCCGTGTATGAATACAAGGAGGTGGCCTAGACTCAAAATAATGGCGTGGCGTAAGCCTATCATACTTGACCAAGCGACTCTCAGACTTAGGCTAATTGGACCATAACTTTCGTTGGTGGACACTTTAGATTTTAACCCTTGGGTGTTCATTTGTCATGCGCCATTTTGTTTAATGTTGGCAAGGTAGTTAATTGGGGAGATCGAATTTTTATTTTTGCAAGACTAGAATCATTAGTGCGGCTTCTCTCTTAGTGTGTATTGCTTTACCCCAATGGTAGCCCTATTGATTTGGGTATTTTCATGGTTGGTCATGTTGCATTCATGGAAAATCTTTTAGTCTGTACTTAATAGTATTTCAAGGAGTGAGTGACTCGAGAGGACTATGATAGTCGTGACCCAATGTGATTATAAGCCTTGAGGCCATTACTTTTTTGCTAATGGTATTGACACCTTAGGTTCACTTTGGGGGTTGTGCGACTATGGAGGAATGATTTTCAAAATGTGACCGTTTCCATTTGCAAATACTATAATATAATCTTTTTATTGGTGAGAGAGAGTATTGAGGCCGTAGATTCTTAGCAAGGGATGACAATTACATATGGGTGCTTTATAGATTTAAATGTTAGAAAGGGAGACTCAATATGGTTTAACCTTTTAATTTGCAGAATGACACCAAGCATTAGGACCGATTCTATGGATAAGACAACTAAGACTTAGGTTTTGGATTGTATTTTGGCGTAGCCTAGTCTAGACTCGGATTCATTTGAACAATTTTTTTTTTGAAGACTTTATTCGAACATTATTTTTTGAATATTTTGCCTATGTGACATTCAAGGTCGTTTAATTAGCATGCTCGGTTTTGGTGCCGAGCATTGTCGTTATAGGAGGCCTAACAATGACACAAAGAGTTATTAATTTTTTTTATTTTTTAGTCGCTTTTAAAATCGAGTGCCTTTTCATACGCCCTTGCAGCAATTTTTACGAAAAGTTTTTTTTTGCTACGTATTTTCTTCATGCGTGGGCACCGAGGCTGCTGTGCCTGACCAAAAGGTCAGGCAGCAACTTCAGCGCCCAGCAGTGGGCGTTAGATATTTTGGCGCCCAGCCAGGGGCGTTGAAAATGCGTCCCTGGCTGGTTCTCGTTTTCTATTTACGTATACTTTTGTTTTTGCGACTTTAGTTTTGCGTGTTTGCCTTATAACGTCCTTTACGCGTTGTGCATCGTTTGTGGGATTCGTTACAGGCCATCCCGAGCGTCGCTTATTTTTGTGGCGATCGTTCGGGCTTGCGGAACACGTATGTTGGTATAACTCTTTGGCCAATTGGTTCATGAATGTTTGGGGAATTTTTAAGGTCGTTGGCTTTCTAGCATTATTTGTCTAGCATTATTCGTACGCACAATCATAACATAGTCACAGAGTTCGCTACACATAACTACATTACAAACATGGATTTGAAAATTAAATATGTCACGTAGTTTATGATAGGCTTCTATGGGTAGTATTTGCGCCTGGCTTGGTACCGCTTCTATCGTAGATCCAACACATGCCCCGGTCGAGGTAGTGTCTTCAACAGACGAATTTCTCCCAAGAGGCCAACCCGCAAGTGCAAGCCAAGGGGGCATGCAGGCGAGAGGGACCTAATGAGCGAGCGATTGGGTTCGGGATAGGTGTACTACCTACACAAGTACCGAGTGGGCAACATGCGCGGCGTATGCACCCCCCTATTGGCGAATAAAGGTATCCTTAGTCCCGACTCCCGAGGGAGCCGAGATTCTTTATGCGGTTCTGCCCGTTCACATTAATATGTTGATTTTCAGGTCGTCCCAACTTGATGGGGAAATAAACGCGGGGTAGGATCGTTTCACCCTTCGGCTATTTTGATTACCTACCAGCACGAGTATTTCCTTCACTATCCCCAGTGGAGTCGCCACTGTGAGGGGGTCGAAAAAGCGCGAGGCTAACGCGTGACCTTGTCCCTCGTGGGTGTGACGATTCTTTTTATTCAATCAAGTGTAATTGGATTTCCTGTGAGTATACACCCAATTGACTAGTAATACAGGAGTCGCCATTCAGTTTTTAACAACAATGAGAAAAACTGACAAAACCCGGTTATCGTGACATAAAGGGAGTGCAATTATGTTTGACCACGACGGCCGTAGGTTCCCTTGTGATCGCCACAAAAATAAGAGACGCTCGGGATGGCCTGTAACGAATCCCACAAACGCTGCACAACGCGTAAAGGACGTTATAAGACAAGCACGCTAAATTAAAGTCGCAAAAACAAAAGTATACGCAAACAGAAATTGAGAACCAGCCAGGGACGCATTTTCAACGCCCCTGGCTGGGCGCCGAAATTTCTCACGCCCACTGATGGGCGCTGAAGTTGCTGCTTGGCCTTTTGGTCAGGCACAGCAGCCTCGGTGCCCGCGCAAAAAAAAACACGTAGCAAAAAAAAAAAACTTTTCGATTTTTTTTTTCTACGAGGGCGTATGAAATAGCACTCGATTCTAGAAGCGACTTTTAAAAAATAAATAACTCTTTGTGTCGTTGTTAGGCCTCCTACGACGACAATGCTCGGCATCAAAACCGAACATGCTAATAATTATGAATGTCACATGGGCAAAGTATTCAAAAATAATGTTCAAATGAAGTTTTCAAGAAAAATAATGTTCGAATAAAAAAATAAATCCGAGTCTAGACTAGGCTATGCCAAAGTACAATCCAAATCCTAAGTCTTAGTTGTCTTATCCATAGAATCGGTCCCAATGCTTGGTGTCGTTCTGCAAGTTAAAAGGTTAAACCATATTGAGTCTCTCCTCCTAACATTTAAATCAATAAGCACCCATATGTAATTGTCATCCCTTGCTAAGAATCCACGGCCTCAATACTCTCTCACCAATAAAAAGAATATACTATAGTATTTGCAAAATGGAAACGGTCACATTCTGAAAATCATTCCCCCATAGTCGCACAACCCCCAAAGTGAACCTAAGGTATCAATACCATTGGCAAAATTAATGGCCTCAGGGCTTATGATCACATTGGGTCACGACTATCATAGTCCTCTCAAGTCACTCACTCCTTGAAATATTACTAAGTACGGACTAAAATATTTTCCATGAATGCAACATGACCAACCATGAAAATACCCAAATCGGCATACCATAAAGCTACCATCGGGGTAAAGAAATACACACTAAGAGAGAAGCCGCATTAATGATTCTAGTCTTGCAAAAATAAAAATTCGATCTCCCCAATTAACTACCTCGCCGACATTAAGCAAAATGGCACATGACAAATGAACACCCAAGGGTTAAAATCTAAAGTGTCGACCAACGAAAGTTATGGTCCAATTAGCCTAAGTCTGAGAGTCGCTTGGTCAAGTATTATAGGCTTACGCCATGTCATTATTTTGAGTCTAGGCCACCTCCTTGTATTCATACACGGGTTATAATCAGAAAGATTAATGAAAGTATGAGTCTAAATCACAACTTCCAATTAAATCCCAGAAACTGGAATCTGAAAAGAAGCAAAAAACTATTTTCGATGTAATTCTTTCGTTAGAATTCAATAAGGTAAAAACAACATTCTGAATCTACGCTATTTGCATATTTTAAGAAACGACTAAATACGCTTGCAAAGTAAGACAATTTAAAAGGTCCACCCTAGGCCTACTAAAATTAAAGGTCCACTATAGGCCTACCAAACGAGGCTCACTCAGTCTCGCCTCGTGACTCAAAGACCACAACCATCTACCTTTTAGCCCAAATTAAAAATTGAAGAATTTATGTTGGGGAGGAATCCCAAGGAAAAAAGAATGAAAAAAATAGAAAAGAGAAAAGGGAGAGCGAAAAGAGCAAGCCAGGGAATACTTATCCCGTAGTGCAACATTTACCTAAGTAAACGAAGGAGAAGAATCAAGTCAACCAATCCAAATCATAAAATTCTACGATGTCTACCCTTTCCAATCCTTATGCTCTTAGACGCCTTCGCTCTGGGGTCCCTGTTCAGCTCATTTAACCCATCCATGTTCTCATTGCCATAACCCAAGAAACCATTACCTCAACTCTTATCTTTGAACTTGTTATCAACCGCAAACCACGCACGGCCATTGACACGTGCGTCATGCTCATCATTTCCAAAGTCCAAACCTGCTCTTACACCACCATTAGCATAATGACCATATAACTTGTGTGGATACATCCTGTTAATGTACCCTTGAGTCGTCCCTATGCTACTCATTGGCCTTGATCGATGTAAACTCGTGACACTAGCCTGAGGCCGTAAAATATGAATCCTAGCAGATGTAATCCTTATGCTTGACCAATACCTATACAAATTACCCTATCTCATTCAACCCATCTTTCAAGCCGTCTTGAGTCACAAATAAAAAAAATGAAAAATACAAAAAAGAAATAGATAATAAAAAAGGAACTTTGCACAGCGCCTCTAAAGTTAGTCTAAAAAGAAAAAGAAGCATTTAGCGCACAAAAAAAAGATCCTCTCAGAAGTCATTTTCAGTGCCCAAAGCTGGGTACCGAAATCTTTAGCGCCCCAGCCTGGGCGCTGAATCTCTCTGCTTGCCAAATTTTGTCCAGGAGTGCTCGTCATTTTATCCGCACACGCACGGAAAAATAACGAACACTTGGAGGGGTACAACACGTATTTAGATATACGTACCACCAAAAAATACATGTACTCAAAAAAAAACATATAAAACAAATTTTTGGCTTACGGCAAATCAGCATATTAAAATAATGATAAACTTCACTTATTCTACCATTTCAAATAATATGTTTCCACCTTAGAACATACTTGTTTAAAATCGGCATTCTATGAAACCATTTTCTAGGACTAAGAACTACGCAAGACCTGATTCCAAATTAAATCTATTTAAGGCGGATACGTAGGCAATCCATGATTCGGTCCAACCAATTTGCAAAAATATTAAAGCCTATAGAAAAACAAGAATAAAAAATAGAAGTCCCTTATTGAAATTTTATTACTTGCAACCCAAGTCGAAAGAAAAATTTAAGTCAAAGGAAGAATCCAAGTCATCAAGATGCCAAAATTAATGAGCACACATCGAAAAATAATAAGGGCACGTACCCTTGCCAGAAGGAGCACTCACACTCCTAGGCACTTAGCCAAGACTCAAAAGATCGCTTTGCCTCAATTAAATGGGGGCTAGTGCAAGCGTCCATGACCTCTAAAGTACTCAACTTGACCCTCCCTAAAAGCGAACTAACTCACTTAAAGACTTTCTTTCACCACTAGACATAGTCGTTCACTTAAAGACCCTCTTTCACCACTAGACACAGTCATAATCGCCAACAAGTAGTAAAGGCAGTAAGCTTGCAATGAAGAGGATTTTTCTACGGCATCTCCCCATCGTTCATTCGAACTCAGGGCACCCGTTCATGGTAATTCAAATGTTTGCGAATCCCCTTTGAAAAAAATGGTACATTATCAATAGGACTTGGCACTTAACCAAGGCTCACCCGACTCAGACATATGACACGGACATCTAAAATCGAAATCTAAAAGCATCATTAATGGGAAGACATAATAGCAATTGAGGGCTAAAAATTGAAATGAAAGAGCTAGAGAAAGAACTAAGTATACCTTGACCTTTTATGCAGACATACACCAAGTAAATCTAATTCAATTTGAAAACGGTTTATATTCCCGCAATTTTGGAAAAGATGGCCCTAAAAGCTATGCCAAACGGGCACAAGTATATCTTGACGCCTGCACCCTGGCTTCCAGCTAATCCTTAGACAACATTCCAAAAATCGTAACAGTATTTTGATTCACTCATGTAATCATGTACGAACCCTTCTATAAGTCAACCTACTTAGGACACCTCGGATTGTACACAGTAGGACTCGGATTTTAAATAATTTTCAAATGATTTTTAAAGACTTCTTCGAACATAATAAATAGTCGTTGGTTTAATCTAAGTATACGTTTGTCTCGATATTGCAAGTGAGTCAAAAGATTTCTAAATATGATTATGGGTAAAGAAAGGCACCTAGCTATTGGTCAAGGCACACTTCGACATGTGACTACCTTGACCATGGCAATGTCGCACAATACGACATTTACAAGAGAAGTAGCAAAATCACTACTCGAACGTACCTCGCACTAAACGAGTCTGGTTCAAACTATTCATGATCCATGTCACCATGAATGCATAAAGACGTATGCAAAGCATTATAACACCAAGCCAATCCCGTAGCTATAATTGGGGGCTTGAGAAAAACACTCTAAAAATACTCGAAATGACGATTTTATCGCAAATTCTCGACGCTAATGCTATACATATGTCATAGGGGCTCAATCCTAAGCTTTAATCGTGCAAAACGAACCTTAGAATGGCTACAACCCCTCCCAAATCCTAAAGCACTACTTAGAATATATAAAGTCACCCCACTAACAAGGGTAACTGAAAATCGCGAGTCACCAAAACTCCGATCAAACCACTGCACATAACGCTCGCCCTATAAAGCGCCCGTTACACAGTCTACATCGTTCCAAAGCAAAAGCGAAAGGAAAAAAAATCAAAAAAAAAACTGTCAAAGTTCTGCCCAGAAATCATTTTCAACGCCCAGAGCTGGGCGCCGATATCTTTAACGCCCCAGCCTGGGCGCTGAATCTTTCTGCTAGCCAAGTTTTGCCCAGATATAAAAATAAGAAAGAAACACCTATGAATCCTCGCATCGAACGAAGTAATAAGCCGTGCTAACCCATGCAGAAAATGCCGCACTTGTTCGGACACCTGAACGAGGCATGATGAAGTACTCCGAATAATGATATCCCAACACTTGGAGAAATGTTCTAAGACATGCCGTTAGGCCACACAAGCCTGCGTTGCACCATAATCCCACAGTACAAGTCTAAAAAAGGGTAAGGCACATTGCACTAATGCAAGCACGACCAAGAGTAAGAGGCAAAGACTACTTATCGCCCAAATGCAAGCCACACGACTTCTACATTAAGGATTAAAGGTAGCAAAACATTACCTACCACGGAAGGGATATTTCGCACCTACACGAGCGAAACCCCAAGGCATCTTTCTCGAAAGAACCTACAAAATCGTACTCCAAAAGGAAGCATCCCAACATGCATGCTTGGGGGCTCCAAGCTACGAAACAACCATAACAAAATAAAAAAATCTCGAAGAAAATGTTTGAACAATCGAAAGGGCACGATGTTTGAGCCCACTTCATGAATGGACCTGACCCCTATCAAACTTCTAAGCAAACTATTCAAAATCAGTCATTGCTCAAAAAAAAAAAAATGATTCAAGCAAACTGATTAATGGACCGCACACAACGGCCATTCTATGAACGCTCGTTTGCACATACATATCATCATTCACGAACACGTTCAAAAAATATAAGAGCGATCAAAGTCTTACACCTCAAGGTATGTTCCTCGGGCCATATACACTCGCCCGACTATTGCAATAACTGAACACCTTAAGAGCAACAGTTCCTTAAAATAATCGCCCCAAAGCGACAAGCACCGTAGTCCACCAATCGGCTACGGCTTCTCAAGAAAATCATCACGTTCTAAAAACAAAGAAAAAACAAAAGAAAAGAGAATACATAGAACTTCCAAGTGAAATAAACGAATGAACAAGAGGCCAACTGTGTCATCAAAAGACCAGCCCAAACAACACTTTCGACGCCCCACCTGGGCGTGAATTATTTCAACGCCCAGGCCTGGGCGCCGAAAATGAACCCAGGCTCAAAAGGACCTAACTTCTATTGGGCCCTGCCATATTCATTCGGCTTGAAAATTGCCGATTTCTTCACTGAAAGTCGCACCTCACGGCTTTTTTAAGAGTAGCACACCACTATAAAGATCACTCGCACTTACGAGCACGATCCCAAACGCGATCAAGGACATTACAAATGCTTATCCCCAAGGAACCTTTGTGACAAGAAATGACCATCAAGCACGAATGCTTGGGGAATATATTATGCAAAGTTAAAAACAATATTCCCAGACTACGCTGTACGAAGTCCCGTGTTTGGATGTCTCAAAAAATAAAACCGGTTTACGACATCAAGACAAAGGTCGCCGTTGATACTTATACATAGTCCCCTAATCAAGGACCCAGGTAGTGGCAAAATTGAGCCGAAAGGACTAGCTCAAAACCATGAAAAGGTGATGACCACGAGACTATGGTCCATCTAAACACATTGTCAACCCACATTCAGGTTACAAATAAATCCGAGCATCCCTCGAAAGAATTCGCTCCTACAAGAATGAACGAAAAGAAATTCTCAAGAGAAATCACAAGAAAAAATAAAATAGGGACTTGTCCACCTCAATCAGGCAAGACCGCGGCACGCGAATCCCAAATCAAAAAGACGAATACAGGTTCGCTCACCTCCAGCGAGCGGGGCGTCCACCCTTAGCGGAAAAGTCTCACCCACCTTCAGCGGGCGGGGTCTACGTCACAAACCGCGTAGGTCCTTATTTTCGAAAAAAAAAACAAAATGAAATTTCAGAACAGATTCGTCCACTTCTATCGGACGGGGCGTCCACCCTCAGCGGACAGGTTCGCCATCTTCAGCCGGCGGGGTCTACGTCACAAACCGCATAGGTCCTTATTTTCAAAAACATCAAAACAGATTCGTCCACTTCTATCGGACGGGGGGTCCACCCTCAGCGGACAGGCTCGCCCACCTTCAGCGGGCGGGGTCTGCGTCACTAACAGCGCAGGTCCTTAGTCGCTGCAGCGATAACTTTTATCGGTTTTTCCTTTTTCCGAAAATCAAAGGATCGGTTTTCCCTTTTTCCGAATATCAAAGGATCAGTTTTCCCTTTTTCCGAAAATCAAAGGATCGGTTTTCCCTTTTTCCGAAAATCAAAGGATCGGTTTTCCCTTTTTCCGAAAATTAAAGGATCGGTTTTCCCTTTTTCCGAAAATTAAATGATCCGTTTTCCCTTTTTCCAAAAATTAAAGGATTGGTTTTTCGTTTTTCCAAAAAAGAGCGATGTGTTGTATTTTCCTTCGTTTTACGTCCTATAAAAACAAGGGGGTTTTCTCGTTTAGCTAGCCCTGAAAATGAGAATCTTTAAAAACGTTTTACCTCGTGATTGGGCTTGGCCAGGCCCAATTACACTTTACAGCTTTAATTTCGAAAACATCTGTAGTTACTCCCAATGACAAAGTGAGGGAGTTTCTACGCATCTTTAGATCCTTCCAATGACAAAGTGAGGAAGTTTCTATACTATCAGTTGACAAATCTCAATGACACGTGAGGGATATGTCGACACTTCAAGTGATGACCCTTAAGTCAAATGTTATCACTCGGGGGCTCGTGAGACCCTCGCAAAACAGGTCACATACACCATGGCTTGTGTGAAGCACTCCGTCTAATACTTTGACCATCGTCTTACTCCAAGACTCAGTCAAAGTGGGGGCTAACTGTAGACACCTACTTTTGTCCCCATTCCCGCAAGGGAAAGGTTCGATGATGAAAGCATAAAAACTCCACTTGACAACGCATCTCCTATAAAATAAACGAATCTCGATTCCCCATTTTACCCGAAACCTGCTAAAAATAGTAACTGCCGTAAAAGGTAGCTTCTAAAAGTGGCAAATCATAAAAGATAGAAACCTGTCAGAATTAGGTGTTGCACTCCAACATAAATCCTAAATAAGATAGAAAACCGCGAGAATCCTATTCCTAATAGGATTCGGAAATAAGAGTTACGTATTAATCAAAATCCTAACGAGCCTAGAGTTCGTAACGGGCCCAGACGCATTCCGTCACAAAATTGATACGCGCTAAAAGACTCGAATTAATCTCAAACTCTACGGATTTCAGGAATCTGAATCTGACAAAGAATTCGGCCCAGACATCACTTTCAACGCCCAGAGCTGGGCGCCGAAATCTTTGACGCCCAGCCCTGGGCGCTGAAATTACATGGATCTCTATTTTCAACGCCCAGCCCTGGGCGCCGAAATCTTTGACGACAATGAGAAAAACTGACAAAACCCGGTTATCGTGACATAAAGGGAGTACAATTATGTTTGACCACGACGGCCGTAGGTTCCCTTGTGATCCCTGGTGTGGGGATCTCTCAATATACACCCGCAAGGTAGAGATTGAGGGTTCGGGGGACTGTAACTACCGAGAGGAGTAATTCGCTCGTCGATAACTCCAGAGGCAGGATATCCTTACTAGCTCAGCATAAATAATTGAAGGGACATGCGTTAACTATTAAACCTATCTGAGTTGATTTTAGCAATATGCAATATATAATACTAATTCGATCGTGATTATCTGATTTAAATAACATTAAGGTACCTAGCATGATAATCCGATTTCCCAAAAATATTATATTTGTTAGGCGTGATAGAACAATCAAGTTAGGTTAGTTTAACAGTTCATAAAAAGGGCGAGGAAAGCAGTTAAATCATCGAAAAGGGACACATTACGACGCACCATTGAGAGGTGCGTCACGGTTCTCAGAAAATTACCAACTTTGACTTTGCTATTTCTCCTTTTTATTTAACGAATCTCAATTATGGGACAGGATACGTTCTGTTCGATTTATGGATCGATTGCGACAGAACGCGTGAACAGTTTCGCAGCGAGAGGCTTAGGCTAGGGGTTTAAAGTCAATACTCAGAATATATTATGTGTTGTTGTGTGTCCTTTCACGTCGAAACTAGGGGTCTATTTATAGGAAAAAGTGGCGTAGAAAGATAGTTTTTCAGGAATTTGAATACGAAACGGATAAGGAAAAGAATCCGTCCCAGGTATTTTCGGCGCCCAACTCTGGGCGCTGGAATTTTCGGCGCCCAGGGCTGGGCGTTGAAAATAAGGTCTGGCAGAATTCTTTGGTCAGATTCGGATTCCTGAAATCCGTAGAGTTTGAGATTAATTCGAGTCTTTTAGCGCGTATCAATTTTATGACGGAATGCGTCTGGGCCCGTTACGAACTCTAGGCTCGTTAGGATTTTAATTAATATGTGACTCTTATTTCCGAATCCTATTAGGAATAGGATTCTCGTAGTTTTCTATCTCATTTAGGATTTATGTTGGAATGCAACACCTAATTCCGACAGGTCTCTATCTTTTATGATTTGCCACTTTTAGAAGCTACCTTTTACGGCAGTTACTATTTTTAGCAGGTTTCCATAAATAGCAGGTTTCGGGTGAAATGAAATGGGGAATCGAGATTCGTTTATTTTATAGGAGATGCGTTGTCAAGTGGAGTTTTTATGCTTTCATCATCGAACCTTTCCCTTGCGGGAACGGGGACAAAAGTAGGTGTCTACAGATAGCATTCTATCTATGTGGATAAGATTGCAATCTATTTCTGTTGATAAGATTTGTCATCCTTTATTTTTGAAGATAAGATTGTAGTCTATCCATGAGAGTCCAGTATATAATTAAAATAAGAATGCAATCTATAACGTCAGTGGATAAGATATCAATTTTAACTTATTAGTAATTCCATTAACGAAAACACGATTACATTTAGCACTGAAATACAAATACATTAATCATAAAATACTAATAAATAATTAACAAAAATACGATTACATTAAACACTAAAATACAAGTACGTTAATCATAAAATACTACTACATAAGCATTAAAACACAATTACATTTATCATAAAACATGAGTTACTTCATAAACTCTTCCTTCAGCTTCGCAAGATACTCTTCCTCAAATGGTTCAAGATGCGATTTTCTCATCAACAATTGAAACATCTTAAACCTCAATTTTGTTTCCTCTCGATGTTTTTGGTACTCGAGCATATCAGACATTCCTTTTCTTATCAGACCTCGCTCATTTGACATCCCACTTAAAGTGTTGTTGAATTCATCCAAGCTAGTTGTAACACCTGAAGGAAATAATGCCCTTGGTCCAAGTATGCATTCTATGTTAAGTCTAATAAATGCGGTTCAGTATTAATTAACAAGTTAATAATTTAGTGAGATCAAGTGAGCTGAATGCCTAGCTAGAGTTCAAGTGGAATTAATGATATTAATCCACAGCTTACTCTTGACTGAACCCGTAGGGTCACACAAATAGTACGTAAACGGATCAAGTATTTAATGGCATTAAATATTCTATCTATGGATATTCGGAATCGAAGGATCTTGGTTTCAGTGGGAGCTGAGATCGTCACAAGCAAGAAATGAATACTCCGGAAACGATGATATTGCCGGAAACAGAAATATGGATCGTATCGGAAATATAAATATTATCCAAGTCGTAGATATTACCGGAAACGGAAACATGGTATGTATCGGAAAATATTATCGGAAATGGAAATATTGCCGAAATCGGAAATATTGCCGGAAAAGGAAATAATGTCAGAATCGGAAATATTATCGGAATCGGAAAATAATTCCGGAAACGGAAATATTAAATATTTGTTCGAAACGGAAATTAATTCCGGAATAGGAAATATTAAATATTGTTCGTATCGGAAATGAATTCCGAAAACCGGGAATTTTATCGGAAGCGTATCGTACGAATAAGCATCGGACGAGGCCTGCCGGACGAAGGCCCAGCACGAAGCCAGGCCATCGCCCAGCAAGCAATGGCGCGCCACAACACAGCCCAAGGCTGCGGCAGGCCTACCGCAAGGCAGGCCCATGTTAGGTTATGATACATATGACAATTCATAAATCATGCGGAAAAACCATAAAGCCAGGAAAGCATATTATATTCACATAATCATTTAGCATAGTATGGATGCATACATGTTGTAGCGTGCCTTTCCTAGCTGCGCCCGAACCGAATAAGAACAAGTCTTTAGGACTCCAAATGTCGTCCCTCCGTAGATAGTCCACAGTACGTCCGGATCCGCCTCAAGTTAGACCAACTAGAATCGCCCTTAAGGTTGCTAGGATATTCGGCTAGTGTTTGCAAGTGTATGGCTAATTTTATTTCAAAAACTTGAAGGAAATAATGCCCTTGGTCCAAGTATGCATTCTATGTTAAGTCTAATAAATGCGGTTCAGTATTAATTAACAAGTTAATAATTCAGTGAGATCAAGTGAGCTGAATGCCTAGCTAGAGGCCGCTTCAGTTCAAGTGGAATTAATGATATTAATCCACAGCTTACTCTTGACTGAACCCGTAGGGTCACACAAATAGCACGTAAACGGATCAAGTATTTAATGGCATTAAATACTCCATCTATGAATATTCGGAACCGACGGATCTTGGTTTCAGTGGGAGCTAAGATCGTCACAGGCAAGAAATGAATACTCCGGAAACGATGATATTGCCAGAAACGGAAATATGGATCGTATCGGAAATATGAATATTATCCAAGTCGTAGATGTTGCCGGAAACGGAAACATGGTACGTGTCGGAAAATATTATTGGAAATGGAAATATTACCAGAATCGGAAATATTGCCGGAAACGGAAATATTGTCAGAATCGGAAATATTGCCGGAATCGGAAAATAATTCCGGAAACGGAAATATTAAATATTTGTTCGAAACGGAAATTAATTCCGGAATCGGAAATATTAAATATTGTTCGTATCGGAAATAGATTCCGGAAATGGAAATTTAATCGGAAGCGTATCGTACGAATTAGCATCGGACGAGGCCTGCCGGACGAAGGCCCAGCACGAAGCCAGGCCGTCGCCCAGCAAGCACGCACGTCACAGGCCCAGCGCGCGCCAAGAGGCCACGGATGCGTGGGCCGCGCTGCGTGGGCTGCTGCTCGCATGCGTGGGCAGCCCTTGTGGCTGCCGTGTGTGTGTGAGTTTGAGCTCATGCGAGATTCCTGAATCTGCAAGAGTCAGTGTATGATTAAATGTCTATTCCTATTGGATAAATTGATTAAGTAGAATTCATGTAGAATTCTAATTCCAATTAATTCGCATCCTACTAGGATTACGATTCCTTTTCCATAACTCTATAAATAAAGGCCTAGGGGTCATAATTTATATATAAGTTTCAAAGTATTCAAAAGTGAGGTTTTTGAGAGAAAATTCAAACACCCATCTTGCCCCAAAAGTGCCGAATTTTCTGAGTACCTTAAGGGCGATTCTAGTTGGTCAATCTTAAGGCGGATCCGGACGTGCTGTGGACTTTCTACGGAGGGACGACACTTGGAGTCCTAAAAGACTTGTTCTTGTTCGGTTCGGGCGCAGCTAGGGAAGGCACGCAACAAAGAGTATGCATCTAATTATGCTATATGATTATGTGTAAATAATATGTTTCCTGGGTTAATGGTTGTTTCCGCATGATCTATGTAAATGTCATATGTATCATAACCTAACAGTGGTATCAGAGCCCCTTATTATTTTCATAATCTAAATTGCATGAACATGGTTAAATATTACAAATTTGCAAGAATTAAAAGGGGTGATTAATTTTCGTAATTGTTAATTAATTGCAAATTGCGTTTATTTAAATATATGTACGCAGTTTTTCGGCAGTTTCTTCATTACTCATCCGAATTGAGTGATTTTTGTGTCAATTCAAATTGTAAAAGGCATTCTAAAATTTTGACAAAAATAGTATTTTTCTGCCGAACCCAGAATTCTCAAATTCGAAGCCTAACTATGACTTTTCGAAGGTTTTAGTTTTTCGGATGCAAAATTTCGTAAATTTAAGATGTTAAATTAAATATTTGCGATTCCTGTTGATAAATCTTGAATTTTTGATTGACCTACTGCATATGTTTAACAAGTTTGAATGCCTAGTCTTGTTAATTATGCAATCTAATTTGTAATTATGATTAATTTGTTGAAAATTAGAATAATTTAGAATTAATTTGATTTTCATAATTAATTGTAATTTAATTAGAAACCTATGATTAAAAACCACCATAAAAATTGTAAATTTACGATAAATTTTAAATTTTTATGACCTAGACTTGAATCCATATCAATCGGAAATCAATTGGATAATAAATTTTCGATTTTTCGCCCTAAAATTATGAAATTAATAATATTTATTAATTTGTCATTAATTTTAAATATAAATTTTAAATTTTTATGCGATTCGTTCAAATAACTTGCACGCACGAAGCAATGGACGCTTCGTGTTACCCTTAAGGGGTGTTGTATAATGCGGGCATGCGACGACGAGCAAGGGAGCTCGTCGCCCGTGCGGCACGAATGCAATGAGCAAGGGCGTAGTGCACGAGCACAAGGCAGCAGCCCTGCCTTGTGTCGTGTGCCACGAGCAATGAACGGATGGGCATGGGCGAGGGGCGAGCCAAGGCAGTCGCGTGTGGGCAGCAAGCGAGCTGCGCCACAGCGCGCGCTGCCTCGCACAACAGCGCGCAGCCTCGTGCGCAGCGAGCGCAAGCTCGCGTGCCACGAGCGCTGCGCACAGCATCACTCGCGCGCACAGCGCGCGACGTCGCCCGCCCAGCGAGCGATGTCGCGCACCAGCGAGCGATGGCTCGCGCGCGCGCAGCGAGCGATCTCGCGCGCCAGCGAGCGATGGCTCGCGCGCACCAGCGAGCGATCTCGCGCGCCAGCGAGCGATGGCTCGCGCGCACCAGCGAGCGATGGCTCGCGCGCACCAGCGAGCGATCTCGCGCGCCAGCGAGCGAACCAGCGCGCCCAGCGAGCGATCTCGCGCGCGCACTGCGAGCGATAGCTCGCGTGCGATGGGGCGCTGTGCGGAGGCTTGCGTATGGGACAGCAGCAGCTATGCAACGAGCGCATGGGCTGCGCGCACATGGCCAGCAATGGCTGTGTGCGTACAGCCCATGGGCGTGCACAGCGTAGGGTGTTTGCGTTTCGATTAGATCGTTTTGAATGTTTAATTTGAAAATTTCAGTTCACGTAATTTTAATTAATTTTAAAATTAATAATTTGAATTAATTTCTTGGATTTTAATTTTGAATATTATAATTATAATAAATGGAATTTATTCTAATTATTTTACTAAAATTAAAATCATGAATTAATTTAAATGCGACTGAAATTAAATTAAATTTTTTGGATTCAATTATAAATTGATATGAGCTTTAAATTTTAATTAAATTTGTATGTTTCCGGTTAGACTAGAAATACATTTTTATGTTTAAAATTAGTAAAGCATATGAATTTGTTGGTTTGAGTGGGAGCGCTTTTTAGTCATAAACTCTTGATTAGGTCTACAAATCCTTAAGGTTAAAACAACTCGATTAGAATTAATAAGGACTGAATAATTGGTAGATTATTGGTGCCCTTGATTAATTGCTGCAAATGTTTACGTGATGCATAATGTGTTTTACTAACCAGCTATGTGGGCCATTCATGATAATGAATGGGTGAATGGTATATATTGTATATGTACTGTTTTGCAGGTTATGAAGTGACTAGTATGGCCCAAATAGGATAGAAAATATGGTCTGCGTACCATTAATTTGAATGTAATTGGTCTAAAGTACCAAAGTTATTTTTCAATTCAAATATGGTCTGCGAACCATCAAATAGTTGTAATTAGTTATAGCTTATCCTATTTGAAGAAAATGGTGCCTCCCACGGAGATTTTCAAGACGGACTTTGAAGTCAAAGCTTCAAGATGAAGTCGGGCCATACTAGATCACAAATATCTTATGCATGTTTTAAGTTATTTATTGCTTTAAATATGTCTTAAAATGCATGAGATCAAAAGCTTGATTATGTTGCATGATTAAGGATTTTAGTTCACTTAAAATCTAACCAACATAGTAAGAGCCTTAAGTTCCAAACTTAAAAATTGAGTTATAAGGTGCCATGCCAAAATATACACTTGCTTGGATATCCTTTACATCAATCTAGTAATAGTTTTCGCTCAGCGAGGTGTTACTTATTGGTCCTAAAGGGGCAAGGTACACAAATAATTGTGAGTACATGTTAGTTTTGGTGAAACTCAACGATATAAGTAAGGAGTCCTTTTATGTCGTGGCAAAATCGATAGGTTTACCTAATAAGTTCTTAGACGTACCTATCAACCAAGAATAGTTTCTAGACTATTAGCAAAAGGCTTTTGCTTACCTAAGATGTTTTAGGATTAAGTCGACAAACTGTGCTTAGTTCTTCAATGATTTTAGGATCTTGGAATCATTTTATTCACACCTGCCGGAACAACATAATTCGAATAAAATGCTAATAACTTGTTTGAATTGCATGGTTGCTTTAATTTCAAGTTATTATTCATGATAAATGTTTAGACTTTGCATGCTTCAATGTATGTTTTAATTATTGTTTATAATTAAATATCTTGCACTGCAATAAATCCTTTTAGAAAGGTAACAGTAAATTTCCTCGATTGGTAGTGAATCCAAGAACGATTCACGGAAATGAGAGAAAGTGAGCAATTTAAATGTACGTTTCTTTTAGCGACTTTTATGGTTGTTTTCGAAGATCAAAATCGAATGGCAAACCAATTGGTGCTTGTGAATTCAAAATACAATGTAGTTTTGAGATCATAAAGCATTGAGTCTAATACGCTCAGCTTTACCAATGGTTAACAACCTAATATCTTTGTCCATTTAATTCTCGAATGAGTCTAGTCCCTAGACATTCGAATAGATCGATACTTAGAGAACTTTAGAAGCTTCTGGTAAGATCATCTAGTTGAAACTTAATATTCAACATAAATTAAATGTAAAGAACCTTGTTGGTGACATTGGACATGTCTAACAAAGTATAAAAGTCAACACTAAAGAATTCAATTCTTAAGACTATAAGAAAGGGTACAAGAAATAGGAAAACCAGGAACAAATGAAAGGAATTTACGATTCCGTTTCTACCTAAAAGTTAATGTTTAAAGAGAAGTGACCTAGCAATCAAACTTCCTTGGTATCATATACCGCTTGAGGTTCTTACTTCGGTAATAACTCAAATAATGGAAGCTAGGATACACTAATGACCTACAAGTGGGAAATGAAGCATGGCAATGCTACATTAGTTGTAGGGTCATCTAGTTTGTTTTAAGTCCTTTCAAAGGCTGGAACTTAATGGCTATTTTGTTCCATAATCAGCATACCTAAATTTCTGCTTCAAACACAGAAAGACTCACATTCAGAAGAACAAAAACAATGCTTGTTTGTTTGTTTATTTGAATGAAATGGTCAATTACTGGTTGAGTCAATATGCTTGATTAAAACAAACAACTCTTTAAAGAACTTTACTAGGTTCAAATCAAACCCTTGATTTGAGTTCCATTAAATCTTTGGCATTGTTGCTTAGACCATATCAACAAGTTAACATTCATAAGCTCTATTTTGATGGACTTTTGAAAGTTGGTTGATTTCTAGATCAACTTAAGACAAGCTAGTCTTACTTATTGAAAGTAACAAAGAATATGAACTATTGTTAGAACGCCTAGACAATAGAGTTCAAAGCTAAAGAAAGGTTTTATGACTTTATTATTTCACATGGATTTGAGTGAATATAGGTTTATTTACTCAAATGTGATATAAGTTGAATCTGTTTGGCTAGTTCAAAGATTCAGAAGTATAAAACCCACTCGGCAAGAAATCATAAAGATCTAGGTTAGATCATGTTGATGATTACTTGAGACCAAATATGATCATCAATGGTTGTGTGGTGTAATTTCACAATCTAGGTCCATAAGATATGGCATATCTTAGTTGGAATAATCGAAGTCAATTAGTACTTGATTCGATTAATGATGAATCATAAAGACTTTTCCTATAATTTCTAAAACAAAATGCTCAACTACCACCAAACTAAACCAAATTCGTCAAAGCTATTGAAAAGTAATTTCAGAATATCTTTTCATAATATATCTAAAGAGTTCTTAAACTCAGTGGGAGCTTAGTGTTTGTTATTCAACAAACTAAGGTCCAAGTATAGATATATGTTTCATTGTGATTTATTCAAATGAGACACAAGGGTATTGTTTCTACCACGAATTTTTGAGAACATAATGTTTGTTTGCTCGAAATAATGTCCTTTTGGAGATTCGTTTCCAAAATGACAAGTGGGAGAAAATAGACCTCGAAAGTCTTCGAGGCGAACAACAAACAAAACGGACATTCCGGAGGCTTTTCGAAGTGCTTCAGAAAATTCGAACTTATTCTTTAAGACTTTAGAAGTGGCTTTAAAGAATAGACATCTCTTAGAAGACTTTACAAGTGCTTCAAGGAGAACAGAATATTCAAAGGACTTTCAAGTGGCTATTTGATATTCTATTGTTTGATGTTCTATACCCAAGTAGGCATAGAATTCAAGTCACTGAAACTATGAGATTCTTCTATTAGATAGTGAAGAAACATGGAGTTCAGGTCATTGAAGCTATGCGATTCTTCCATTAGATAGTGAAGAAACCTACAACTTGCAGTCAAACTATTATCATGTAGATTAATGAGTTTGTGACTTGTAAGAAAGCTATGACGAAACCTAGATTCCCTAAAATGGTTAGAGGCCATATATAGACTCAAATGTTTTAAATGGTTAGAGGCCATAAACCATACTCAATGTTTTGATGACAAAATTGAAATTTTGTTGATTTGCAAGAATAGTTTCACACCTATTGGTTGCAAGTTTGTTTTAAGGATAAAAACCATCAAACATGGAATTGTGTTCACACACAAAGCTAGATTAGTTGCTAAAGGTTACAAGCAAATTCATGGTGTAAATTGTGTTGAAACCTCATGCATAATCGTAATGCTCAAGTCTATAATTCAAGCAATGATTGCATATTGGTACATATGGCAATTGGATGACAAAACGTATTCCTCAATCAAATGTTGGAATAAACTATGTACATGGTATGTCATAGGATTTGTGGATCCAAATAAATGCTTGAAAAGGAAAGCTAGCTTATGAAATCTAAGTCCAGATTTAAGCAAGCAATTGGGAATTAGAAATGTATTTTAGTGAAGCTAATAAGTATTTTAGTTTCATAAAATGTACATGATTCTTATAGATATATAAGAAGTTTAGTGGGAGTACATAAAACTTAATTGGTCCTATGTGTATTACACACATATCTCTCTATTGTGAAATAACATTCAAATGCTAATGACTTAGATTTTGAAATTATTCATCAATGATGGACCATGGCGAAACTTAGTACATACTGGGTATTAAGATCTATTTACAAAAATCTTATGATATTGTTTTGGATTAAGTAATGGCATTTACTAAATCAAACACGAAAGTCTCCATTGGAGATATTCGACCCATGTGAATAAATCTAAGTAAAGGATGTTTGAACTATGTATAAGCATTTACTAAGTTAAACATCAAAGAGTCTAAATGAGATTCTTAACCTATATTATATGTCAAAGAATTTAGCTGGATTCAGTATCTGCTGAAATTGAATAAGCTAAAGTTACATGAATAGAATTCAATTGGGAATTATTCTGCAAAAGAATTTATCATGTATGATATAATATGAGGATCGCCAAAAACGTATCGTATGACTTTAGCCATGACGAACATATACCAATCTCTATTGATCTAAGTGAAGATCAACTAGATTGAGATCAAGAATACTTATGGTACTTGAAAAGGTACATAGGAATAGTTCTTGATTCAAGGAAATAAAGATACGCTAAATATTGATGCTACACGCATAAACACTGGCAAAGGATCAAGCAAGACCCTTTGGAGTTAACCATTGATAAGGACGAGCTATAGAGCATCGTGTTTTGAAATGGCAACATGGATTGGAGACCATGAGTTGTTGCGTGGGAAATTAAAATATTAATTTCTATGTTCTAAGATATAGTTGGAGAGTCTTCCACATATCTATAAACTGCTTGGATAGGTAAATCCAAACAAAGCATCACTAGCAACCTATACAGTTGAAGTAAAAGTACTTATTGCCTAAGAAGCAATAAAACAGGGTTGTTTGTTTATGTTAAAGAGTTCTTCACTGAACTTGGATGGATCATATATCTTCTGACTTGATGGTTCTTCATTGCAAAATGCGTAGAACTACTCTTGTAGCTAGAAGGAATAGATTACAAAACAAACACACTCGAAAAGATCTTATCATCATATCTCAAAGAACATTCGATGAAAAGGATGTTAAGATTGGCAAAGCATGATAACTAAACCTATGCAACAAGTGAGAAGCAACACTCACATTGTCGCACTGGAAATCAAGCATAGCTTTGAATTCCATGAATTGTTTTAGAAAATGGGTTTGAGGCCCATGGTTGTAAAACATTGGGGTTGAACATTTATCATATATGAAATGTATTTTCATATTCCATTTAATCTTGGTTTAGTATTAAATGATGAGTCCCTTCAAATTTGACGAAATATTCAAGATAGACTGTCAGGACCAGTCCTGTGACTAAGAAATGTCTATCAAGTGAACTTGAATGTCAAAGGTTGAAAATGGTCCCTAATCGGAGTTTTCTATAAAATTGGACGCATAGAAAACGTTAGACGATTAGAATGCAAGATGACTAGTAGTTCTGTTTCTTGAACTATGTGGACATGGCAATGTCATAATCATTTGCATAGATACTTACTTTGGGAAGACTAGTATCGGACAAGACCTATGAAACTTTACTATAAGAGATGAAAGTCTGTCATAAGTAAATTTCATTAAATTATTAGACACTAAATCCTCAATACCTGAGTGATTTGAGATTACTTGTTTGAGAACTGGTTGCTTTGACGTTGACCAACCGTCGCACCGTAAAAGGAGGCTATAAAGGCAACGCTCAGGTAATCACCTATCAAACGAAGTCTAATCTCAAGATCGCAAGATTGGGATTGTCCTCCCATAAATCGGGATGAGATGCTTAAAAGTTGTACAAGGCCACTCGGAGAGCTAGAAACTGTGAAATGCATGGCCGTGCTCGGATGAATCATAGGCTATGATTATCTGTTTATTTGATCAGTTGAACTCTGAAACCGAGGAACACCTCTGGACATAATAAGGATGACAACTCTTACCTTATGTTCAAGAGCAAGCATCGAGCGACAAAGGAATTAGGAAATGCACACTTGTCCCTAAGGACAAGTGGGAGACTGAAGGAAATAATGCCCTTGGTCCAAGTATGCATTCTATGTTAAGTCTAATAAATGCGGTTCAGTATTAATTAACAAGTTAATAATTCAGTGAGATCAAGTGAGCTGAATGCCTAGCTAGAGGCCGCTTCAGTTCAAGTGGAATTAATGATATTAATCCACAGCTTACTCTTGACTGAACCCGTAGGGTCACACAAATAGCACGTAAACGGATCAAGTATTTAATGGCATTAAATACTCCATCTATGAATATTCGGAACCGACGGATCTTGGTTTCAGTGGGAGCTAAGATCGTCACAGGCAAGAAATGAATACTCCGGAAACGATGATATTGCCAGAAACGGAAATATGGATCGTATCGGAAATATGAATATTATCCAAGTCGTAGATGTTGCCGGAAACGGAAACATGGTACGTGTCGGAAAATATTATTGGAAATGGAAATATTACCAGAATCGGAAATATTGCCGGAAACGGAAATATTGTCAGAATCGGAAATATTGCCGGAATCGGAAAATAATTCCGGAAACGGAAATATTAAATATTTGTTCGAAACGGAAATTAATTCCGGAATCGGAAATATTAAATATTGTTCGTATCGGAAATAGATTCCGGAAATGGAAATTTAATCGGAAGCGTATCGTACGAATTAGCATCGGACGAGGCCTGCCGGACGAAGGCCCAGCACGAAGCCAGGCCGTCGCCCAGCAAGCACGCACGTCACAGGCCCAGCGCGCGCCAAGAGGCCACGGATGCGTGGGCCGCGCTGCGTGGGCTGCTGCTCGCATGCGTGGGCAGCCCTTGTGGCTGCCGTGTGTGTGTGAGTTTGAGCTCATGCGAGATTCCTGAATCTGCAAGAGTCAGTGTATGATTAAATGTCTATTCCTATTGGATAAATTGATTAAGTAGAATTCATGTAGAATTCTAATTCCAATTAATTCGCATCCTACTAGGATTACGATTCCTTTTCCATAACTCTATAAATAAAGGCCTAGGGGTCATAATTTATATATAAGTTTCAAAGTATTCAAAAGTGAGGTTTTTGAGAGAAAATTCAAACACCCATCTTGCCCCAAAAGTGCCGAATTTTCTGAGTACCTTAAGGGCGATTCTAGTTGGTCAATCTTAAGGCGGATCCGGACGTGTTGTGGACTTTCTACGGAGGGACGACACTTGGAGTCCTAAAAGACTTGTTCTTGTTCGGTTCGGGCGCAGCTAGGGAAGGCACGCAACAAAGAGTATGCATCTAATTATGCTATATGATTATGTGTAAATAATATGTTTCCTGGGTTAATGGTTGTTTCCGCATGATCTATGTAAATGTCATATGTATCATAACCTAACAAAACTTACCCTTTGAATACTTCAATCGTACCTGCAAATAATTACCCTAGGCCTTTATTTATAGAGGTATGAAAAAGGAACTGGAATCCTATTAGGATACTAATTAGTTAAACTAGAATCCTAGTAGGACTCTAATTAATTAATATTTATCCTTTTAGGATTAGGAATTTAATCATCAAACAAATCCTATACAATTTAGGTTTCGTATGTGAACACAAACTCTACACGAGCATGACCTACGAGCGTGCAGGCCATGCCCGCGCACAGCCCACACGGCTGCTCGACCCACGCGAGCCGCAAGCCCACGCGAGCAGCAGCACAGCTCGCAGCCCATTTCTGCGCGCGCTGTGCGCGCTGCCACGGCCTGCTGGGCCTGGCCTTGCGCTGGGCCTGGCTTGGCCTTGGATGTTTGTGTGGCGCGCTTGGCTTGCTGGGCGATGGCCTGGCTTCGTGCTGGGCCTTCGTCCGGCAGGCCTCGTCCGATGCTTATTCGTACGATACGCTTCCGATTAAATTCCCGGTTCCGGAATTCATTTCCGATACGAACAATATTTAATATTTCCGATTCCGGAATTAATTTCCGTTTCGAACAAATATTTAATATTTCCGTGTCCGGAACTATTTTCCGATTCCGATAATATTTCCGATTCTGACAATATTTCCGTTTCCGGCAATATTTCCATTTCCGATAATATTTCCGATTCTGACAATATTTCTGTTTCCGATAATATTTCCGATTCCGGCAATATTTCCATTTCCGATAATATTTTCCGATACGTACCATGTTTTCGTTTCCGGCAACATCTACGACTTGGATAATATTTATATTTCCGATACGATCCATATTTCCGTTTTCGGCAATATCATCGTTTCCGGAGTATTCATTTCTTGCTTGTGACGATCTCAGCTCCCACTGAAACCAAGATCCGTCGATTCCGAATATCCATAGATGGAGTATTTAATGCCATTAAATACTTGATCCGTTTACGTACTATTTGTGTGACCCTACGGGTTCAGTCAAGAGTAAGCTGTGGATTAATATCATTAATTCCACTGGAACTGAAGCGGCCTCTAGCTAGGCATTCAGCTCACTTGATCTCACTGAATTTATTAACTTGTTAATTAATACTGAACCGCACTTATTAGACTTAACATAGAATGCATACTTGGACCAAGGGCATTATGTCCTTCAGTCTCCCACTTGTCTTTAGGGACAAGTGTGCATTTCCTAATTCCTTTGTCACTCGATGCTTGCTCTTGAACATAAGGTAAGAGTTGTCATCCTTATTATGTCCAGAGGTGTTCCTCGGTTTCAGAGTTCAACTGATCAAATAAACAGATAATCATAGCCTATGATTCATCCGAGCACGGCCATGCATTTCACAGTTTCTAGCTCTCCTAGTGGCCTTGTACAACTTTTAAGCATCTCATCCCGATTTATGGGAGGACAATCCCAATCTTGCGATCTTGAGATTAGACTTCGTTTGATAGGTGATTACCTGAGCGTTTGCCTTTATAGCCTCCTTTTACGGTGCGACGGTTGGTCATCGTCAAAGCAATCAGTTCTCAAACAAGTAATCTCAAATCACTCAGGTATTGAGGACTTAGTGTCTAATAATTTTAATGAAATTTACTTATGACAGATTTTCACCTCTTACAGTAAAGTTTCATAGGTCTTATCCGATACTAGTCTTCCCAAAGTAAGTATCTATGCAAATGATTATGACATTGCCATGTCCACATAGTTCAAGAAACAGAACTACTAGTCATCTTGCATTCTAATCGTCTAACGTTTTCTATGCGTCCAATTTCATAGAAAACTCCGACTAGGGACCATTTTCAACCTTTGACATTCAAGTTCACTGGATAGACATTTCTTAGTCACAGGACTGGTCCTGACAGTCTATCTTGAATATATCGTCAAATTGAAGGGACTCATCATTTAATAAACCACAAATTAAATGGAAAAATGAATTCTTTTCATTTATTGCGAATGATTAACCAATAATGTTTTACAAAGATTTAAACTCTAAAACTTTAAAACATTAAACAAGGATATCAAAGCCATTCTCCAATATTCTTGATTCCCATAGCTGCAGTGTGCGAGTTGTGCTTCGCATGCGGCAGAGGTTTAGTCAATGGATCTGATATGTTGTCATCAGTCCAATCTTGCTTATCTCGACTTCTTTTCTTTCAACGAACTCTTGTAGAAGGTGAAATCTACGAAGTACATGCTTGACTCTCTGGTGGTGTCTAGGCTCCTTTGCCTGTGCAATAACTCCGTTATTATCACAATACAGGGTTATTGGTCCTTTAATGGAGGGGACTACACCAAGTTCAGCTATGAACTTCCTTAGCCATATAGCTTCCTTTGCTGCTTCATGTGCAGCAATGTACTCCGCTTCAGTTGTAGAATCCGCAATGGTGCTTTGCTTAGCACTTTTCCAGCTTATTGCACCTCCGTTGAGGCAGAAGACAAACCCAGACTGTGATCTGAAATCATCTTTGTCGGTTTGGAAACTTTCGTCCGTATAGCCTTTAACAATTAATTCATCATCTCCACCATAGACCAGGAAGTCAGCTTTGTGCCTTATCAGGTACTTCAGAATATTCTTGGCAGCAGTCCAATGCGCCTCTCCTAGGTCTGACTGGTATCTGCTCGTAGCACTGAGTGCGTACGCAACATCCGGGCGTGTACATATCATAGCATACATTATTGAACCAATTAATGATGCATATGGTATCCCATTCATTCGTCTACGCTCATCAAGTGTTTTTGGGCACTGAGTCTTGCTTAGAGTTATTCCATGAGACATGGGTAGGTAGCCTCGTTTGGAGTCTGCCATCTTGAACCTATCAAGCAGCTTATTGATATAAGTCCTTTGACTAAGTTCAATCATCCTTTTAGATCTATCTCTGTAAATCTTGATGCCCAATATGTACTGTGCTTCTCCTAGATCCTTCATCGAAAAACATTTCCCAAGCCAAATCTTGACAGAGTTCAACGTAGGAATGTCATTTCCGATAAGTAATATGTCGTCGACATATAATACTAGGAAAGCAATTTCGCTCCCACTGACCTTCTTGTATACACAAGATTCATCTGCGTTCTTGATGAAACCAAAGTCACTGACTGCTTCATCAAAACGTATATTCCAGCTCCTGGATGCCTGCTTCAATCCGTAGATTGATTTCTTTACCTTGCATACCTTTTTAGCATTCTTTGGATCCTCAAAACCATCAGGCTGTGTCATAAACACAGTTTCTGTTAAAACGCCGTTTAAGAAAGCAGTTTTGACATCCATCTGCCATATTTCGTAATCGTAATATGCAGCGATTGCTAACATTATCCGAATAGATTTTAGCATTGCAACTGGTGAAAAGGTTTCATCGTAATCCACGCCGTGGACTTGACTGTAACCTTTTGCAACCAATCTAGCTTTGAAAACTTCAAGTTTCCCATCCTTGTCCTTTTTCAGTTTGAAAACCCATTTGCTTCCAATGGCTTGGTAGCCATCTGGCAAATCGACCAAATCCCATACTTGGTTTTCAGACATGGAGTCTAATTCAGATTGCATGGCTTCTTGCCATTGCTTGGAGCTAGGGCTCGTCATAGCTTGTTTGTAAGTCACAGGTTCATCACTTTCAAGTAATAGAACGTCATAGCTCTCGTTCGTCAAAATACCTAAGTACCTTTCCGGTTGAGATCTCTATCTTTGCGATCTACGCGGGGTAACATTTCTAGATTGACCATGATTCTCACCAGATTCTTCTAAAGATCTCTGAGTTTCATCCTGAATGTCATCTTGAGCATTCTCTAGAGTTTGTTGTTCGACTCGAATTTCTTCGAGGTCTACTTTTCTCCCACTTGTCATTTTGGAAATGTGATCTTTCTCCAAAAAGACACCATCTCGAGCAACAAACACCTTGTTCTCAGATGTATTGTAGAAGTAATACACCTTTGTTTCCTTTGGATAGCCCACAAGGATACATTTGTCAGATTTTGGATGAAGTTTGTCTGAAATTAATCGTTTGACGTATACTTCACATCCCCAAATCTTAAGAAAAGACTCTTTTGGAGGCTTTCCAAACCATAACTCATATGGAGTCTTTTCAACAGCTTTAGACGGAGCACTATTTATAGTGAGTGCAGATGTATTAAGTGCATGTCCCCAAAATTCTAATGGAAGTTTGGCCTGACCTATCATTGACCTGACCATGTCTAGCAAGGTTCTGTTCCTCCGTTCCGACACACCGTTCCATTGTGGTGTTCCAGGAGGAGTCAATTCTGATAGAATTCCACATTCTTTCAGATGGTCATCAAATTCATAGCTCAGATATTCACCGCCTCTATCAGACCGCAGTGCTTTAATCTTTTTGCCTAATTGATTCTCTACTTCACTCTGAAATTCTTTGAATGTTTCAAAGGATTCAGACTTATGCTTCATTAGGTAGACATAACCATATCTACTGAAGTCATCAGTGAAAGTGATAAAGTAGCTGAAACCACCTCTAGCATTTGTACTCATTGGTCCACATACATCTGTATGGATTAAACCCAATAGTTCATTTGCTCTTTCTCCAACTTTAGAGAAAGGTTGCTTTGTCATTTTGCCAAGTAAACATGATTCGCATTTACCATAATCCTCTAAGTCAAATGGTTCTAGAATTCCTTCCTTTTGAAGTTTTTCTAAGCATTTCAAGTTTATATGGCCTAATCGACAATGCCACAGATAGGTGAGATCTGAATCATCCTTTTTGGCCTTTTTGGTATTTATGTTATAAACTTGTTTGTCGTGATCTAATAAATAAAGTCCATTGACTAATCTAGCATATCCATAAAACATCTCTTTAAAATAAAACGAACAACTATTGTCTTTTATTAAAAAGGAAAATCCCTTAGCATCTAAGCAAGAAACTGAAATGATGTTTTTAGTAAGACTTGGAACATGGAAACATTCTTCCAGTTCCAAAACTAGCCCGGAGGGCAACGACAAATAATAAGTTCCTACAGCTAATGCAGCAATCCGTGCTCCATTTCCCACTCGTAGGTCGACTTCACCCTTGCTTAACTTTCTACTTCTTCTTAGTCCCTGTGGATTGGAACATAAGTGTGAGCCACAACCTGTATCTAATACCCAAGAAGTTGAATTAGCAAGTATACAATCTATAACGAAAATACCTGAAGATGGAACGACTGTTCCGTTCTTCTGATCTTCCTTTAGCTTTGGACATTCTCTTTTGTAATGGCCTATTCCATCACAATAAAGACATCTTGATGTGGACTTGTCCTGCTTTGATTTAGCATTGCCCTTGGACTTTCCACTTTTCTTGAACGGTCTCCTTCTTGCCTTGAGTAAATCTTTGGCTTCACCGTCCAGTATTATTTCAGCCTTTCTGACAAGGTGAACAAATTCTGCAACTGTTTCTTCTCTTGGTTCACTTAGGTATAGTTGCTTGAAGCGACCAAACCCACTGTGTAGTGAATTGAGCAAGATAAAGACTGCCATCCTTTCGCTTATTGGTGTTCCTAGTAGACTTAGGCGATCAAAGTATGAACGCATAAGATCCACATGTAACCTCAGTGGGACGCTTACCCTCTGTTTAGTGCAAAGGAGCTGAACATGTGTTTCTTGGACTTCCATCCTATAACACCTGTTGGGAGAACTAACCTTTAGACCAGACATTGATTAAATCAACTCATGGACGTTTAGGTCCCTGTCCTCCGTGCTTCCACGACAGATATCCCTCAGATTCTTGATGACCGTAAAAGGTTCATAGGCTACAAACCTTCTAGCCCAATCATCAGGGATATTGTTCAGCATGAGACTCATAACCTTTTTGAGATCCGCATTCCAGGCGAAAAATCTCTCAGGGGTCATGTCTCTGGCATAGTAGCTTGGCATGGGATGTGATAGTACATACTCAAGTCCATTGAGTCTGACTATTTCAACTAGCTTAGCTTCCCATTCAAGAAAATTTGCCAGGTTCAGCTTGACCATAAGCTCAGAACCCATGATGATGTTTTGATTGTTGTTTGCCATAGTTAAAACTACAATTGAAAAGAATAAACAAATAAATAACCATTCACAGTTTCTCTTAATAAACTTAAATTCTAGCATACATGCATAATTCAATGTTCATTAAGCATTTTATTCAAGTTATGTGTTCTGGCAGGTGTGAATAAAATGATTCCAAGATCCTAAAATCATTGAAGAACTAAGCACAGTTTGTCGACTTAATCCTAAAACATCTTAGGTAAGCAAAAGCCTTTTGCTAATAGTCTAGAAACTATTCTTGGTTGATAGGTACGTCTAAGAACTTATTAGGTAAACCTATCGATTTTGCCACGACATAAAAGGACTCCTTACGTATATCGTTGAGTTTCACCAAAACTAACATGTACTCACAATTATTTGTGAACCTTGCCCCTTTAGGACTAATAAGTAACACCTCGCTGAGCGAAAACTATTACTAGATTGATGTAAAGGATATCCAAGCAAGTGTATATTTTGGCATGGCACCTTTTAACTCAATTTTTTAAGTTTGGAACTTAAGGCTCTTATTATGTTGGTTAGATTTTATGTGAACTAAAATCCTTAATCATGCAACATAATCAAGCCGTAATCTCATGCATTTTAAGACATATTTAAAGCAATAAATATCTTAAAACATGCATAAGATAAATGTGATCTAGTATGGCCCGACTTCATCTTGAAGCTTCAACTTCAAAGTCCATCTTGAAAATCTCCGTGGGAGGCACCATTTTCTTCAAATAGAATAAGTTATAATTAAAACTAATTACAACTATTTGATGGTACGCAGACCATATTTGAATTGAAAAACAACTTTGGTACTTTAGACCAATTACATTCAAATTAATGGTACGCAGACCATATTTTCTATCCTATTTGGGCCATACTAGTCACTTCATAACCTGCAAAACAGTACATATACAATATATACCATTCACCCATTCATTATCATGAATGGCCCACATAGCTGGTTAGTAAAACACATTATGCATCACATAAACATTTGCAGCAATTAATCAAGGGCACCAATAATCTACAAATTATTCAGTCCTTAATAAGTCTAATCAAGTTGTTTTAACCTTAAGGATTTGTAGACCTAATCAAGAGTTTATGACTAAAAGGGCTCCCACTTAAACCAATAAATTCATATGCTTTACTAATTTTAAACATAAAAATGTATTTCTAGTCTAACCGGAAACATACAAATTTAATTAAAATTTAAAGCTCATATAAATTCATAATTGAATCCAAAAAGTATAATTTATTTCAGTCGTATTTAAATTAATTCATGATTTTAATTTTGGTAAAATAATTAGAATAAATAAAATTTATTATAATTACAATATTCAAAATTAAAATCCAAGAAAATCCCATGCAACGCACGCCCATGCGCTACACGCATACAGCCATTGCTGGCCATGTACCTGCAGCCCATGCGCTGCGTCGCATTGCTGCTGCTCACCATCGCAAGGCATCAATCGAACACGTGAGCTGGTGCTCGCTGCGCGAGCCAGAGCTCGCTGCACGCGAGCCATCGCTCGCTGCGCTCGCTTGCCAGCGCTCGATCCATGCGAGCCATCGCTCGCTGCGCACCTGCCTTTCCCGCACGCGAGCTTGCGCTCATCGCACGAGGCAGCAGTATGCGAGCTGACGCTCGCTGCCCGAGAGCCATCGACGCTGTGCGTAGCGCTCGTGGCACGCGAGCTTGCGCTCGCTGCGCGCGAGGCAGTGCGCGCTGTGGCGCAGCACGCTTGCTGCCCATACGCGACTGCTCGTGCCGTGCTCTCGCCCTTGCCCATACGCCCATTGCTCACAGCCTACGACACAAGGAGAGCTGCTGCCTTGTGCTCGTGCACCATGCCCTTGCTCGCTGCATTCGTACCGCATGGGCGACGAGCTCCCTTGCTCGTCGTCGCACGCCCGCACTATACAACACCCATTAAGGGTAACACGTAGCGTCCATTGCTTTGTGCGTGCAAGTTATATGAGCGAATCGCATAAAAATTAAAAATTTATATTCAAAATTAATGACAAATTAATAAATAATATTAATTTCATAATTTTAGGGCAAAAAATCGAAAATTTATTATTTAATTGATTTCCGATTAACATGGATTCAAGTCTAGGTCATAAAAAATTTAAAATTTAACATAAATTTACAATTTTTATGGTGGTTTTTAATCATAGGTCTCTAATAAAATTATAACTAATTATGAAAATCAAATTAATTCTAAATTATTTCAATTTTCAACAAATTAATCATAATTACAAATTAGATTGCATAATTAACAAGGCTAGGCATTCAAACTTGTTAAACATATACAGTAGGTCAATCAAAAATTCAAGATTTATCAACAAGAATCGCAAATATTTAATTTAACATCTTAAATTTACGAAATTTTGCATTCGAAAAACTAAAACCTCCGAAAAGTCATAGTTAGGCTTCGAATTTGAGAATTCTGGGTTCGGCCCAAAACTACTATTTTTGTCAAAATTTTAGAATGCCTTTTACATGAGGAATAGACACAAAAATCACTCGATTTGGATGAGTAACGAAGAAACTGCCGAAAAACTGCGTACGTATAATTAAATAAACGCAATTTGCAATTAATTAACAATTACGAAAATTAATCACCCCTTTTAATTCTTGCAAATTTGTAATATTTAACCATGTTTATGCAATTTAGATTATGAAAATAATAAGAGGCTCGTGATACCACTGTTAGGTTATGATACATATGACAATTCATAAATCATGCGGAAAAACCATAAAGCCAGGAAAGAATATTATATTCACATAATCATTTAGCATAGTATTGATGCATACATGTTGTAGCGTGCCTTCCCTAACTGCGCCCGAACCGAACAAGAACAAGTCTTTAGGACTCCAAATGTCGTCCCTCCGTAGATAGTCCACAGCACGTCCGGATCCTCCTCAAGTTAGACCAACTAGAATCGCCCTTAAGGTTGCTAGGATTTTCGGCTAGTGTTTGCAAGTGTATGGCTAATTTTATTTCAAAAACTTACCCTTTGAATACTTCAATCGTACCTGCAAATAATGACCCTAGGCCTTTATTTATAGAGGTATGGAAAAGGAACTGGAATCCTATTAGGATACTAATTAGTTAAACTAGAATCCTAGTAGGACTCTAATTAATTAATATTTATCCTTTTAGGATTAGGAATTTAATCATCAAACAAATCCTATACAATTTAGGTTTCGTATGTGAACACAAACTCTACACGAGCATGACCTACGAGCGTGCAGGCCATGCCCGCGCACAGCCCACACGGCTGCTCGGCCCACGCGAGCCGCAAGCCCACGCGAGCAGCAGCACAGCTCGCAGCCCATTTCTGCGCGCGCTATGCGCGCTGCCACGGCCTGCTGGGCCTGGCCTTGCGCTGGGCCTGGCGTGGCCTTGCCTGTTTGTGTGGCGCGCTTGGCGTGCTGGGCGATGGCCTGGCTTCGTGCTGGGCCTTCGTCCGGCAGGCCTCGTCCGATGCTTATTCGTACGATACGCTTCCGATTAAATTCCCGGTTCCGGAATTCATTTCCGATACGAAAAATATTTAAGATTTCCGATTCCGGAATTAATTTCCGTTTCGAAAAAATATTTAATATTTCCATTTCCGGAACTATTTTCCGATTCCGATAATATTTCCGATTCTGACAATATTTCCGTTTCCGACAATATTTCCGATTCCGGCAATATTTCCATTTCCGATAATATTTTCCGATACGTACCATGTTTTTGTTTCCGGCAACATCTACGACTTGGATAATATTTATATTTCCGATACGATCCATATTTCCGTTTCCGGCAATATCATCGTTTCCGGAGTATTCATTTCTTGCTTGTGACGATCTCAGCTCCCACTGAAACCAAGATCCGTCGATTCCGAATATCCATAGATGGAGTATTTAATGCCATTAAATACTTGATCCGTTTACGTACTATTTGTATGACCCTACGGGTTCAGTCAAGAGTAAGCTGTGGATTAATATCATTAATTCCACTTGAACTGAAGCGGCCTCTAGCTAGGCATTCAGCTCACTTGATCTCACTGAATTTATTAACTTGTTAATTAATACTGAACCGCACTTATTAGACTTAACATAGAATGCATACTTGGACCAAGGGCATTATTTCCTTCAGCCCAGCGCGCAGCTTAGGCCATGGCAGCCTCGTGGGCTGCGGTAGCTCGCATGGGCTTCGTGGGCGTGTGGGCTGTGCGCGGGCATGGCCTGCATGCTTGCGGGTCATGCTCGTGTGTGTGTTTGTGTCCATGCATAATTCCTAAAACTATTAGGATTTGATGTATGATTAAATTCCTATTCCTATTAGGATTATTTAATTAATTAGAGTCCTTGTAGGATTCTAAGTTTAATTAAATCGTATCCTACTAGGATTCCAATTCCCTTTCCAAACCTCTATAAATAAGGGCCTAGGGTCATAATTTATATGTATGATTGAAGTATTCAAAGGGTAAGTTTTTGAAAGAAAATTCAGCCACACTCTTGCAATAATAACCGAAATTCCTAAGCACCTTAAGGGCGATTCTAGTTGGTCAATCTTGAGGCGGATCCGGACGTACTGTGGACTATCTACGGAGGGAGGACACTTGGAGTCCTAAAGACTTGTTCTTGTTCGGTTCGGGCGCAGCTAGGGAAGGCACGCTACAACATGTATGCATCTATTCTATGCTAAATGATTATGTATAGATAATATGCTTTCCTGGCTTTATGGTTTTTCCGCATGATTTATGAATTGTCATATGTATCATATCCTAACAGTGGTATCACGAGCCTCTTATTATTTTCATAATCTAAATTGCATAAACATTGTTAAATATTACAAATTTGCAAGAATTAAAAGGGGTGATTAATTTTCGTAATTGTTAATTAATTGCAAATTGCGTTTATTTAATTATACGTACGTAGTTTTTCGGCATTTTCTTCGTTACTCATCCAAATCGAGTGATTTTTGTGTCGATTCCGCGTGTAAAAGGCATTCTAAAATTTTGACAAAAATAGTACTTTTCGGCCGAACCCAGAATTCTCAAATTCGAAGCCTAACTATGACTTTTCGGAGGTTTTAGTTTTTCGAACGCAAAATTTCGTAAATTTAAGATGTTAAATTAAATATTTGCGATTCTTGTTCATAAATCTTGAATTTTTGATTGACCTACTGTATATGTTTAACAAGTTTGAATGTCTAGCCTTGTTAATTATGCAATCTAATTTGTAATTATGATTAATTTGTTGAAAATTGGAAAAATTTAGAATTAATTTGATTTTCATAATTAGTTAATAATTTAATTAGAAACCTATGATTAAAAACCACCATGAAAATTGTACATTTGGGTTAAATTTTAAATTTTTATGACCTAGACTTGAATCCATGTTAATCGGAAATCAATTAATTCATAAATTTTCGATTTTTCGCCCTAAAATTATGAAATTAATATGATTTATTAATTTGTCATTAATTTTGAAAATAAAATTTTTAATTTTTATTCAATCGCTCATAAAACTTGCACTCACAAAGCAATGGACGCTACGTGTTACCCTTAAGGGGTGTTGTATAGTGCGGGCGTGCGACGACGAGCTAGGGAGCTCGTCGCCCACGCGGTACGAATGCAGCGAGCAAGGCGATGGCGCGCGAGCACAAGGCAGCAGCCCTGCCTTGTGTCGAGCGCTGTGCGCGATGGGCGATGGGCGAAGCAATGGCACGCTGTGGGCGCGCGAGCGAGCGAGAGCTGGTGCGATGCCAGGGCAGGCAGGCTGCGCGCAAGTGTGGCTTGCGTTGCTGCCTTGCGCGTGGCTGCTGCGATGCTGTGCCATGGACCTCGATGGGCCGTGCACTCGACGGGGCTTGGGCGCAAGCCCAAGTGCTCGTCATGTCACGATTGACGAGTTTTAAAATTTTAATTTGAAATTTTCAGTTTACGTAATTTTAATTAATTTTAAAATTAATAATTTAAATTGTTTTCTTGGATTTTAATTTTGAATATTATAATTATAATAAATTTCATTTATTCTAATTATTTTACTAAAATTAAAATCATGAATTAATTTAAATACGACTGAAAAATAAATTAAATAAGCGGATTCAATTATAAATTTATATGAGCTTTAAATTTTAATTAAATTTGTATGTTTCCGGTTAGACTAGAAATACATTTTTATGTTTAAAATTAGTAAAGCATATGAATTTATTGGTTTAAGTGGGAGCCCTTTTAGTCATAAACTCTTGATTAGGTCTACAAATCCTTAAGGTTAAAACAACTTGATTAGAATTAATAAGGAATGAATAATTTGTAGATTATTGGTGCTCTTGATTAATTGCTGCAAATGTTTATGTGATGCATAATGTGTTTTACTAACCAGCTATGTGGGCCATTCATGATAATGAATGGGTGAATGGTATTTATTGTATATGTACTGTTTTGCAGGTTATGAAGTGACCAGTATGGCCCAAATAGGATAGAAAATATGGTCTGCGTACCATTAATTTGAATGTAATTGGTCTAAAGTACCAAAATTGTTTTTCAATTCAAATATGGTCTGCGTACCATCAAATAGTTGTAATTAGTTTATTTATAGCTTATCCTATTTGAAGAAAATGGTGCCTCCCACGGAGATTTTCAAGACGGACTTTGAAGTTGAAGCTTCAAGATGAAGTCGGGCCATACTAGATCACATTTATCTTATGCATGCTTTAAGTTATTTATTGCTTTAAATATGTCTTAATTATGCATGAGATTGCGGCTTGATTATGTTGCATGATTAAGGATTTTAGTTCACTTAAAATCTAACCAACATAGTAAGAGCCTTAAGTTCCAAACTTAAAAATTGAGTTAAAAGGTGCCATGCCAAAATATACACTTGCTTGGATATCCTTTACATCAATCTAGTAATAGTTTTCGCTCAGCGAGGTGTTACTTATTGGTCCTAAAGGGGCAAGGTACACAAATAATTGTGAGTACATGTTAGTTTTGGTGAAACTCAACGATATAAGTAAGGAGTCATTTTATGTCGTGGCAAAATCGATAGGTTTACCTAATAAGTTCTTAGACGTGCCTATCAACCAAGAATAGTTTCTAGACTATTAGCAAAAGGTTGTTGCTTACCTAAGATGTTTTAGAATTAAGTCGACAAACTGTGCTTAATTCTTCAATGATTTTAGGATCTTGGAATCATTTTATTCACACCTGCCGGAACACATAACTTGAATAAAATGCTTAATGAACATTGAATTATGCATGTATGCTAGAATTTAAGTTTATTAAGAGAAACTGTGAATGGTTATTTATTTGTTTATTCTTTTCAATTGTAGTTTTAACTATCGCAAACAACAATCAAAACATCATCATGGGTTCTGAGCTTATGGTCAAGCTGAACCTATCGAATTTTCTTGAATGGGAAGCTAAGCTAGTTGAAATAATCAGACTCAATGGACTTGAGTATGTACTATTACATCCCATGCCAAGCTACTATGCCAGAGACATGACCCCTAAAAGATTTTCCGCCTGGGATGCGGATCTCAAAAAGGTTATGAGTCTCATGCTGAACAATATCCCTGATGAATGGGCTAGAAGGTTTGTAGCTTATGAACTTTTTACGCTCATCAAGAATCTGAGGGATATCTGTCGTGGAAGCACGGAGGACAGGGACCTGAACGTCCATGAGTTGATTGAATCAATGTCTGGTCTAAAGGTTAGTTCTCCCAACAGGTGTTATAGGATGGAAGTTCAAGAAACACATGTTCAGCTCCTTCGCACTAAACAGAGGGTAGGCCTCCCACTGAGGTTCCATGTGGATCTTATGCGTTCATACTTTGATCGCCTAAGTCTACTAGGAACACCAATAAGCGAAAGGATGGTAGTCTCTATCTTGCTCAATTCACTACACAGTGGGTTTGGTCGCTTCAAGCAACTATACCTAAGTGAACCAAGAGAATAAACAGTTGCAGAATTTTTTCACCTTGTCAGAAAGGCTGAGATAATACTGGACTGTGAAGCCAAAGATTTACTCAAGGCTAAAGGGAGACCGTTCAAGAAAAGTGGAAAGTCCAAGGGCAATGCTAAATCAAAGCAGGACAAGTCCACATCAAGCTGTCTTTATTGTAATGGAATAGGCCACTACAAAAGAGAATGTTCAAAGCTAAAGGAAGACCAGAAGAACGGAACAGTCGTTCCATCTTCAGGTATTTTCGTTATTGACTGTATACTTGCTAATTCAACTTCTTGGGTATTAGATACAGGTTATGGCTCACACTTATGTTCCAATCCACAGGGACTAAGAAGAAGTAGAAAGTTAAGCAAGGGTGAAGTCGACCTACGAGTGGGAAATGGAGCACGGATTGCTGCATTAGCTGTAGGAACTTATTATTTGTCGTTGCCCTCCGGGCTAGTTTTGGAACTGGAAGAATGTTTCCATGTTCCAAGTCTTACTAAAAACATAATTTCAGTTTCTTGCTTAGATGCTAAGGGATTTTCCTTTTTAATAAAAGACAATAGTTGTTCGTTTTATTTTAAAGAGATGTTTTATGGATCTGCTAGATTAGTCAATGGACTTTATTTATTAGATCACGACAAACAAGTTTGTAACATAAATACCAAAAAGGCCAAAAAGGATGATTCAGATCTCACCTATCTGTGGCATTGTCGATTAGGCCATATAAACTTGAAACGCTTAGAAAGACTTCAAAAGGAAGGAATTCTAGAACCATTTGACTTAGAGGATTATGGTAAATGCGAATCATGTTTACTTGGCAAAATGACAAAGCAACCTTTCTCTAAAGTTGGAGAGAGAGCAACTGAACTATTGGGTTTAATCCATACAGATGTATGTGGACCAATGAGTACAAATGCTAGAGGTGGTTTCAGCTACTTTATCACTTTCACTGATGACTTCAGTAGATATGGTTATGTCTACCTAATGAAGCATAAGTCTGAATCCTTTGACAAATTCAAGGAATTTTAGAGTGAAATAGAGAATCAATTAGGCAAGAAGATTAAGGCACTGCGGTCTGATAGAGGCGGTGAATATCTGAGCTATGAATTTGATGACCATCTGAAAGAATGTGGAATTCTGTCGGAGTTGACTCCTCCTGGAACACCACAATGGAATGGTGTGTCGGAACGGAGGAACAGAACCTTGCTAGACATGGTCAGGTCAATGATGGGTCAGGCCGAACTTCCAATAGAATTTTGGGGACATGCACTAAATACAGCTGCACTCACTATAAATAGAGCTCCGTCTAAAGCTGTCGAAAAGACTCCATATGAGTTATGGTTTGGAAAGCCTCCAAATGTGTCTTTTCTTAAGATTTGGGGATGTATACGTCAAGCGATTAATTTCAGACAAACTTCATCCAAAATATGACAAATGTATCCTTGTGGGCTATCCAAAGGAAACAAAGGGGTATTACTTCTACAATACATCTGAGAACAAGGTGTTTGTTGCTCGAGATAGTGTCTTTTTGGAGAAGAATCACATTTCCAAAATGACAAGTGGGAGAAAAGTAGACCTCGAAGAAATTCGAGTCGAACAACAAACTCTAGAGAATGCTCAAGATGACATTCAGGATGAAACTCAGAGATCTTTAGAAGAATCTGGTGAGAATCATGGTCAATCTAGAAATGTAACCCCGCGTAGATCGCAAAGATATAGATCTCAACCGGAAAGGTACTTAGGTATTTTGACGAACGAGAGCTATGCCGTTCTGTTACTTGAAAGTGATGAACCTGCGACTTACAAACAAGCTATGACGAGCTATTGGAAGCAAATCGGTTTTCAAACTGAAAAAGGACAAGGATGGGAAACTTGAAGTTTTCAAAGCTAGATTGGTTGCAAAAGGTTACAGGCAAGTCCACGGTGTGGATTACGATGAAACCATTTCACTAGTTGCAATGCTAAAGTCTATACGGATAATGTTAGCAATCGCTGCATATTACAATTACGAAATACATTTGATGGATGTCAAAACCGCTTTCTTAAACGGCGTTTTAACAGAAACTGTGTTTATGACACAACCTGAAGGTTTTGAGGATCCAAATAATGCTAAAAAGGTATGCAAGCTAAAGAAATCAATCTACGGATTGAAGCAGGCATCCAAGAGCTGGAATATAAGTTTTGATGATGCAGTCAGTGAATTTGGTTTCATCAAGAACGCAGACGAATCTTGTGTATACAAGAAGGTCAGTGGGAGCAAAATTGCTTTTCTAGTATTATATGTCGACGACATATTACTTATCGGAAATGACATTCCTATGTTGAACTCTGTCAAGATTTGGCTTGGGAAATGTTTTTCGATGAAGGATCTAGGAGAAGCACAGTACATATTGGGCATCAAGATTTACAGAGATAGATATAAAAAGATGATTAGACTTAGTCAAAGCACTTATATCAATAAGGTGCTTGATAGGTTCAAGATGGCAGACTCCAAGCGAGGCTACCTACCCATGTCTCATGGAATGACTCTAAGCAAGACTCAGTGCCCAAAAACACTTGATGAGCATAGACGAATGAATGGGATTCCATATGCATCATTGATTGGTTCAATAATGTATGCTATGATATGTACACGCCCGGATGTTGCGTACGCACTCAGTGCTACGAGCAGATACCAGTCAGACCCAGGAGAGGCACATTGGACTGCTGCCAAGAATATTCTGAAGTACCTGAAAAGGCACAAAGATGACTTCCTGGTCTATGGTGGAGATGATGAATTAATTGTTAAAGGCTATACGGACGCAAGTTTCCAAACCGACAAAGATGATTTCAGATCACAGTCTGGGTTTGTCTTCTGCCTCAACGGAGGTGCAGTAAGCTGGAAAAGTGCTAAGCAAAGCACCATTGCGGATTCTACAACTGAAGCAGAGTACATTGCTGCACATGAAGCACCAAAGGAAGCTATATGGCTAAGGAAGTTCATAGGTGAACTAGGTGTAGTCCCCTCCATTAAAGGACCAATAGCCCTGTATTGTGATAACAACGGCGCTATTGCACAGGCAAAGGAGCCTAGACACCACCAAAGAGTCAAGCATGTACTTCGTAGATTTCACCTTCTACGAGAGTTCGTTGAAAGAAAAGAAGTCGAGATAAGCAAGATTGGAACTGATGACAACATATCAAATCCATTGACTAAACCTCTGCCGCAGGCGAAGCACAACTCGCACACTGCAGCTATGGGAATCAAGCATATTGGAGAATGGCTTTGATGTCCTTATTTAATGTTTTAAAGTTTTAGAGTTTGAATTTTTGTAAAACATTATTGGTTAATAATTCACAATAAATGAATAGAATTCATTTTTCCATTTAATTTGTGGTTTATTAAATGATGAGTCCCTTCAATTTGACGATATATTCAAGATAGACTGTCAGGACCTGTCCTGTGACTAAGAAATGTCTATCAAGTGAACTTGAATGTCAAAAGTTGAAAATGGTCCCTGGTTGGAGTTTTCTATAAAATTGGACGCATAGAAAACGTTAGACGACTAGAATGCAAGATGACTAGTAGTTCTGTTTCTTGAACTATATGGACATGGCAATGTCATAATCATTTGCATAGATACTTACTTTGGGAAGACTAGTATCGGACAGACCTATGAAACTTTACTGTAAGAGATGAAAATCTGTCATAAGTAAATTTCATTAAAATTATTAGACACTAAATCCTCAATACCTGAGTGATTTGAGATTACTTGTTTGAGAACTGGTTGCTTTAACGTTGACCAACCGTCGCACCGTAAAAGGAGACTATAAAGGCAACGCTCAGGTAATCACCTATCAAACGAAGTCTAAATCTCAAGATCGCAAGATTGGGACTGTCCTCCCATAAATCGGGATGAGATGCTTAAAAGTTGTACAAGGCCACTCGGAGAGCTAGAAACTGTGAAATGCATGGTCGTGCTCGGATGAATCATAGGCTATGATTATCTGTTTATTTGATCAGTTGAACTCTGAAACCGAGAAACACCTCTGGACATAATAAGGATGACAACTCTTACCTAATGTTCAAGAGCAAGCATCGAGCGACGAAGGAATTAGGAAACTCACACTTGTCCCTAAGGACAAGTGGGAGACTGAAGGAAATAATGCCCTTGGTCCAAGTATGCATTCTATGTTAAGTCTAATAAATGCGGTTCAGTATTAATTAACAAGTTAATAATTCAGTGAGATCAAGTTAGCTGAATGCCTAGCTAGAGGCCGCTTCAGTTCAAGTGGAATTAATGATATTAATCCACAGCTTACTCTTGACTGAACCCGTAGGGTCACACAAATAGTACGTAAATGGATCAAGTACTTAATGGCATTAAATACTTTATCTATGGATATTCGGAATCGACGGATCTTGGTTTCAGTGGGAGCTGAGATCGTCACAAGCAAGAAATGAATACTCCGGAAACGATGATATTGCCGGAAACGGAAATATGGATCGTATCGGAAATATAAATATTATACAAGTCGTAGATATTACCGGAAACGGAAACATGGTACGTATCGGAAAATATTATCGAAAATGGAAATATTGCCGAAATCAGAAATATTGCCGGAAACGGAAATATTGTCAGAATCGGAAATATTATCCGAATCGGAAAATAATTCCGGAAACGGAAATATTAAATATTTGTTCGAAACGGAAATTAATTCCGGAATCGGAAATATTAAATATTGTTCGTATCGGAAATTAATTCCGAAAACCGGGAATTTTATCGGAAGCGTATCGTACGAATAAGCATCGGACGAGGCCTGCCGGACGAAGGCCCAGCACGAAGCCAGGCCATCGCCCAGCAAGAAATGGCCCGACACAACACAGCCCAAGGCTGCGGCAGGCCTACCGCAAGGCAGGCCCAGCGCGCAGCTTAGGCCATGGCAGCCTCGTGGGCTGCGGTAGCTCGCATGGGCTTCGTGGGCGTGTGGGCTGTGCGCGGGCATGGCCTGCATGCTTGCGGGTCATGCTCGTGTGTGTGTTTTGAAGGAAATAATGCCCTTGGTCCAAGTATGCATTCTATGTTAAGTCTAATAAATGCGGTTCAGTATTAATTAACAAGTTAATAATTCAGTGAGATCAAGTGAGCTGAATGCCTAGCTAGAGGCCGCTTCAGTTCAAGTGGAATTAATGATATTAATCCACAGCTTACTCTTGACTGAACCCGTAGGGTCACACAAATAGTACGTAAACGGATCAAGTATTTAATAGCATTAAATACTCCATCTATGAATATTCGGAACCGACGGATCTTGGTTTCAGTGGGAGCTAAGATCGTCACAGGCAAGGAATGAATACTCCGGAAACGATGATATTGCCGGAAACGGAAATATGGATCGTATCGGAAATATAAATATTATCCAAGTCGTAGATGATTGCCGGAAACGGAAACATGGTACGTATCGGAAAATATTATCGGAAATGGAAATATTGCCAGAATCGGAAATATTGCCGGAAACGGAAATATTGTCGGAATCGGAAATATTACCGGAATCGGAAAATAATTCCGGAAACGGAAATATTAAATATTTGTTCGAAACGGAAATTAATTCCGGAATCGGAAATATTAAATATTGTTCGTATCGGAAATGAATTCCGGAATCGGAAAATTTAATCGGAAGCGCATCGTACGAATAAGCATCGAACGAGGCCTGCCGGACGAGGCCCAGCACGAAGCCAGGCCATCGCCCAGCAAGCCAAGCGCGCCGCACAAACAGCAACGCCAGGCCCAGCGCAAGGCCAGGCCCAGCAGGCTGCTGCTCGCGCGCACGCATGGGGCCCATCGTGGCTGCCGTGCGTGTGTGTGCAAGTGTTTGTGTTCGTGCACGTTTCCTAAAACATGCAGAGTTCGGTTAATGATTAAATTCCTAATTCTATTTGATAAATTAATTAAATTAGAGTTCTTGTAGGATTCTAGGTTTAATTAATTTGTATCTGAATAGGATTTCGATTCCCTTTCCATACCGCTATAAATATGAGGCTAGGGCTCACAATTTATAACACAAGTTTCAAAGTATTCAAAGTGAGTTTTTGAGAGAAAAATTCAGTCACACATTTGCCTATAAAGTGCCGAAAATAATAGTACCTTAAGGGCGATTCTAGTTGGTCAATCTTAAGGCGGATCCGGACGTGCTGTGGACTATCTACAGAGGGACGACACTTGGAGTCCTAAAGACTTGTTCTTGTTCGGTTCGGGCGCAGCTAGGGAAGGCACGCAACAAAGAGTATGCATCTAATCTATGCTAAATGATTATGTGTAAATAATATGTTTTCCTGGGTTTATGGTTTTTCCGCATGATTTATGAATTGTCATATGTATCATAACCTAACAGTGGTATCACGAGCCCCTTATTATTTTCATAATCTAAATTGCATGAACATGGTTAAATATTACAAATTCGCAAGAATTAAAAGGGGTGATTAATTTTCGTAATTGTTAATTAATTGCAAATTGCGTTTATTTAATTATACGTACGCAGTTTTTCGGCAGTTTCTTCGTTACTCATCCGAATTGAGTGATTTTTGTGTCAATTCCGCATGTAAAAGGCATTCTAAAATTTTGACAAAAACAGTATTTTTCTGCCGAACCCAGAATTCTCAAATTCGAAGCCTAACTATGACTTTTCGAAGGTTTTAGTTTTTCGAATGCAAAATTTCGTAAATTTAAGATGTTAAATTAAATATTTGCGATTCTTGTTGATAAATCTTGAATTTTTGATTGACCTACTGCATTTGTTTAACAAGTTTGAATGCCTAGCCTTGTTAATTATGCAATCTAATTTGTAATTATGATTAATTTGTTGAAAATTAGAATAATTTAGAATTAATTTGATTTTCATAATTAATTGTAATTTAATTAGAAACCTACGATTAAAAACCACCATAAAAAAATTGTAAATTTATGATAAATTTTAAATTTTTATGACCTAGACTTGAATCCATTACAATCGGAAATCAATTGGATAATAAATTTTCGATTTTTCGCCCTAAAATTATGAAATTAATATTATTTATTAATTTGTCATTAATTTTAAATATAAATTTTAAATTTTATGCGATTCGTTCATAAAACTTGCACGCACGAAGCAATGGACGCTTCGTGTTACCCTTAAGGGGTGTTGTATAATGCGGGCATGCGACGACGAGCAAGGGAGCTCGTCGCCCGTGCGGCACGAATGCAATGAGCAAGGGCGTAGTGCATGAGCACAAGGCAGCAGCCCTGCCTTGTGTCGTGGGCCACGAGCAATGGGCGAATGGGCATGGGCGAAGGGCGAGCCAAGGCAGTCGCGTGTGGGCAGCAAGCGAGCTGCGCCACGACGCGCACTGCCTCGCGCAAGAGCGCGCAGCCTCGCGCGCAGCGAGCGCAAGCTCGCGTGCCACGAGCGCTGCGCCCAGCGCTGCTCGCGCGCACAGCGAGCGATGTCGCGCGCCCAGCGAGCGATGTCGCGTGCACAGCGAGCGAGGGCTCGCGCGCACAGCGAGCGGTGGAGCGCGCGCAGCGAGCGCTGGCGAGCGCGCACAGCGAGCGATGGCTCGCGTGCGACGAGCGCTGGCGCGCGCGCAGCAAGCACCACAGCGTGCGATAGGCTTGCGATGGGGATGCAGCAGCTATGCGACGAGCGCATGGGCTGCGCGCACATGGCCAGCAATGGCTGTGTGCGTGCGGCCCATGGGCGTGCAATGCGTAGGGTGTTTGCGTTACGATTAGATCGTTTTGAATGTTTAATTTGAAAATTTCAGTTCACGTAATTTTAATTAATTTTAAAATTAATAATTTAAATTATTTTCTTGGATTTTAATTTTGAATATTATAATTATAATAAATGTTATTTATTCTAATTATTTTACTAAAATTAAAATCATGAATTAATTTAAATACGACTGAAATTAAATTAAACTTTTTGGATTCAATTATAAATTTATATGAGCTTTAAATTTTAATTAAATTTGTATGTTTCCGGTTAAACTAGAAATACATTTTTATGTTTAAAATTGGTAAAGCATATGAATTTATTGGTTTAAGTGGGAGCGCTTTTTAGTCATAAACTCTTGATTAGGTCTACAAATCCTTAAGGTTAAAACAACTTGATTAGAATTAATAAGGACTGAATAATTGGTAGATTATTGGTGCCCTTGATTAATTGCTGCAAATATTTACGTGATGCATAATGTGTTTTACTAACCAGCTATGTGGGCCATTCATGATAATGAATGGGTGAATGGTATATATTGTATATGTACTGTTTTGCAGGTTATGAAGTGACTAGTATGGCCCAAATAGGATAGAAAATATGGTCTGCGTACCATTAATTTGAATGTAATTGGTCTAAAGTACCAAAGTTATTTTTCAATTCGAATATGGTCTGCGTACCATCAAATAGTTGTAATTAGTTATAGCTTATCCTATTTGAAGAAAATGGTGCCTCCCACGGAGATTTTCAAGACGGACTTTGAAGTTAAAGCTTCAAGATGAAGTCGGGCCATACTACATCACATTTATCTTATGCATGTTTTAAGTTATTTATTGCTTTAAATATGTCTTAAAATGCATGAGATTACGGCTTGATTATGTTGCATGATTAAGGATTTTAGTTCACTTAAAATCTAACCAACATAGTAAGAGCCTTAAGTTCCAAACTTAAAAATTGAGTTATAAGGTGCCATGCCAAAATATACACTTGCTTGGATATCCTTTACATCAATCTAGTAATAGTTTTCGCTCAGCGAGGTGTTACTTATTGGTCCTAAAGGGGCAAGGTACACAAATAATTGTGAGTACATGTTAGTTTTGGTGAAACTCAACGATATAAGTAAGGAGTCCTTTTATGTCGTGGCAAATTCGATAGGTTTACCTAATAAGTTCTTAGACGTACCTATCAACCAAGAATAGTTTCTAGACTATTAGCAAAAGGCTTTTGCTTACCTAAGATGTTTTAGGATTAAGTCGACAAACTGTGCTTAGTTCTTCAATAATTTTAGGGTCTTGGAATCATTTTATTCTCACCTGCCGGAACAATAAATTCGAATAAAATGCTAATAACTTGTTGAAATTGCATGATTGCTTTAATTTTCAAGTTATTACTCATGATAAATGTTTAGACTTTGCATGCTTCAATGTATGTTTTAATTATTGTTTATAATTAAATATCTTGCACTGCAATAAATCCTTTTAGAAAGGTAACAGTAAATTTCCTCGATTGGTAGTGAATCCAAGAACGATTCACGGAAAAGAGAGAAAGTGAGCAATTTAAAATGTACGTTTCTTATAGCGACTTTTATGGTTGTTTTCGAATATCAAAATCGAATGGCAAACCAATTGGTGCTTGTGAATTCAAAATACACTGTAGTTTTGAGATCATAAAGCATTGAGTTTAATACGCTCAGCTTTACCAATGGTTAACAACCTAATATCTTTGTCCATTTAATTCTCGAATGAGTCTAGTCCCTAGACATTCGAATAGATCGATGCTTAGAGAACTTTAAAGCTTCTGGTAAGATCATCTAGTTGAAACAAAATATTCAACATAAATGGTAAAGAACCTTGTTGGTGACATTGGACATGTCTAACAAAGTATAAAAGTCAACACTAAAGAATTCAATTCTTAAGACTATAAGAAAGGGTACAAGAAATAGGAAAACGAGGAACAATGAAAGGAATTTACGATTCCGTTTCTACCTATAAGTTTATGTTTAAAGAGAAGTGACCTAGCAATCAAACTTCCTTGGTATCATATACCGCTTGAGGTTCTTACCTTGGTAATAACTCAAACAATGGAAGCTAGGATACACTAATGACCTACAAGTGGGAAATGAAGCATGGCAATGCTACATTAATTGTAGGGTCATCTAAGTTTGTTTTAAGTCCTTTCAAAGGCTGGAACTTAATGGCTATTTTGTTCCATAATCAGCATACCTAAATTTCTGCTTCAAACACAGAAAGACTCACATTCAAAGAAAAACAAAAACAATGTTCGTTTGTTTATTTGAATGAAATGGTCAATTACAGGTTGAGTCAATATGCTTGATTAAAACAAACAACTCTTTAAAGAACTTTACTAGGTTCAAATCAACCCCTTTATTTGAGTTCCACAAATCTTTGGCATTGTTGCTTAGACCATATCAACAAGTTAACATTCATAAGCTCTATTTTGATGGACTTCTGAAAGTTGATTGATTTCTAGATCATTTTAAGACTACTAGTCTTACTTGTTGAAAGTAACAAAAGATATGAACTATTGTTAGAACGCCTAGACAATGGAGTTCAAAGCTAAAGAAAGATTTTATGACTGTATTATTTCACATGGATTTAAGTGAATATAGGTTTATTTACTCAAATGTGATATAAGTTGAATCTGTTTGGCTAGTTCAAAGATTCAGAAGTATAAAATCCACTTGGTAAGAAATCATAAAGATCTAGGTTAGATCATGTTAATGATTACTTGAGACCAAATATGATCATCAATGATTGTGTGTTGTAATTTCACAATCTAACTCCATAAGATATGGCATATCTTAGTTGGAATAATCGAAGTCAATTAGTACTTGATTCGATTAATGATGAATCATAAAGACTTTTCCTATAATTTCTAAAACAAAATGCTCAACTACCACCAAACTAAACCAAATTCGTCAAAGCTATTGAAAAGTAATTTCAGAATAACTTTTCATAAAATATATCTAGAGAGTTGCAAAACTCAGTGGGAGCTTAGTGTTTGTCATTCGACAAACTAAGGCCCAAGTATAGATATATGTTTCATTGTGATTTATTCAAATGAGACACAAGGGTATTGTTTCTACCACGAATTTTTGAGAACATAATGTTTGTTTGCTCGAAATAATGTCCTTTTGGAGATTCGTTTCCAAAATGACAAGTGGGAGAAAATAGACCTCGAAAGTCTTCGAGACGAACAACAAACATAAACGGACATTCCGGAGGCTTTTCGAAGTGCTTCAGAAAATCCGAACTTATTCTTTAAGGACTTTAGAAGTGGCTTTAAAGAATAGACATCTCTTAGAAGACTTTACAAGTGCTTCAAGGAGAACAGAATATTCAAAGGACTTTCAAGTGGCTATTGATATTCTATTGTTTGATGTTCTATACCCAAGTAGGCATAGAATTCAAGTCACTGAAACTATGAGATTCTTCTATTAGATAGTGAAGAAACATAGAGATCAGGTCAATGAAACTATGAGATTCTTCTATTAAATAGTGAAGAAACCTACAACTTGCAGTCAAACTATTATCATATAGATTAATGAGTTTGTGACTTGTAAGAAAGCTATGACGAAACCCAGATTCCCTAAAATGGTTAGAGGCCATATATAGACTCAAATGTTTTAAATGGTTAGAGGCCATAAAACATACTCAATGTTTTGATGACAAAATTGAAATTTTGTTGATTTGCAAGAATAGTTTCACACCTATTGGTTGCAAGTTTGTTTTAAGGATAAAAACCATCAAACATGTAATTGTGTTCACACACAAAGCTAGATTAGTTGCTAAAGGTTACAAGCAAATTCATGGCATGGATTGTGTTGAAACCTCATGCAAAATCGTAATGCTTAAGTCTATAATTCAAGCAATGATTGCATATTGGTACATATGGCAATTGGATGACAAAACGTATTCCTCAATCAAATGATGGAATACAATATGTACATGGTATGTCATAGAATTTGTGGATCCAAATAAATGCTTGAAAAGAAAGCTAGCTTACGAAATCTAAGTACAGATTTAAGCAAGCAATTGGGAGTTGGAACTGTATTTTAGTGAAGCTAATAAGTATTTTAGTTTCATAAAATGTACATGATTCTTATAGATGTATAAGAAGTTTAGTGGGAGTACATAAAACTTAATTGGTCCTATGTGTATCACACACATATCTCTCTATTGTGAAATAACATTCAAATGCTAATGACTTAGATTTGAAATTATTCATCAATGATGGACCATGGCGAAACTTAGTACATACTGGGTATTAAGATCTATTTACAAAGATCTTATGATATTGTTTTGGATTAAGTAATGGCATTTACTAAATCAAACACGAAAGACTCCATTGGAGATATTCGACCCATATGAATAAATCTAAGTAAAGAATGTTTGAACTATGTATAAGCATTTACTAAGTTAAACATCAAAGAGTCTAAATGAGATTCTTAACCTATATTATATGTCAAAGAATTTAGCTGGATTCAGTATCTACTAAAATTGAATGAGCTAAAGTTACATGAATAGAATTCAATTGGGAATTATTCTGCAAAAGAATTTATCATGTATGATATAATATGAGGATCGCCAAAAACGTATCGTATGACTTTAGGCATGACGAACATATACCAATCTCTATTGATCTAAGTGAAGATCAACTAGATTGAGATCAAGAATACTTATGGTACTTGAAAAGGTACATAGGAATAGTTCTTGATTCAAGGAAATAAAGATACGCTAAATATTGATGCTACACGCATAAACACTGGCAAAGGATCAAGCAAGACCCTTTGGAGTTAACCATTGATAAAGACGAGCTATAGAGCATCGTGTTTTGAAATGGCAACATGGATTGGAGACCATGAGTTGTTGCGTGGGAAATTAAAATATTAATTTCTATGTTCTAAGATATAGTTGGAGAGTCTACCACATATCTATGAACTGCTTGGATAGGTAAATCCAAACAAAGCATCACTAGCAACATATACAGTTGAAGTAAAAGTAATTATTGCCTAAGAAGCAATAAAACAGGGTTGTTTAAAGTTCTTCACTGAACTTGGGTAGATCACCTATCTGCTGGCTTGATGGTTCTTCATTGAAAAATGCGTGGAACCACTCTTGAAGCAAGAAAAACGTCTGCTAACTTAATGGTTCTTCATTGCAAAATGCGTAGAACCACTAATGTAGTAAGAAAGACTAGATCACATAATAAACAAACTCGAAAAGATCTTATCATCATATCTCAAAGAACATTCGATGAAAAGGATGTTAAGATTGGCAAAGCATGATAACTAAACCTATGCAACAAGTGAGAAGCAACACTCACATTGTCGCACTGGAAATCAAGCATAGCTTTGAATTCCATGAATTGTTTTAGAAAATGGGTTTGAGGCCCATGGTTGTAAAACATTGGGGTTGAACATTTATCATATATGAAATGTATTTTCATATTCCATTTAATCTTGGTTTAGTATTAAATGATGAGTCCCTTCAAATTTGACGAAATATTCAAGATAGGCTGTCAGGACCAGTCCTGTGACTAAGAAATGTCTATCAAGTGAACTTGAATGTCAAAGGTTGGAAATGGTCCCTAGTCGGAGTTTTCTATAAAATTGGACGCATAGAAAACGTTAGACGACTAGAATGCAAGATGACTAGTAGTTCTGTTTCTTGAACTATGTGGACATGGCAATGTCATAATCATTTGCATAGATACTTACTTTGGGAAGACTAGTATCGGACGAGACCTATGAAACTTTACTGTAAGAGATGAAAGTCTGTCATAAGTAAATTTCATTAAATTATTAGACACTAAATCCTCAATACCTGAGTGATTTGAGATTACTTGTTTGAGAACTGGTTGCTTTGACGTTGACCAACCGTCGCACCGTAAAAGGAGGCTATAAAGGCAACGCTCAGGTAATCACCTATCAAACGAAGTCTAATCTCAAGATCGCAAGATTGGGATTGTCCTCCCATAAATCGGGATGAGATGCTTAAAAGTTGTACAAGGCCACTCGGAGAGCTAGAAACTGTGAAATGCATGGCCGTGCTCGGATGAATCATAGGCTATGATTATCTGTTTATTTGATCAGTTGAACTCTGAAACCGAGGAACACCTCTGGACATAATAAGGATGACAACTCTTACCTTATGTTCAAGAGCAAGCATCGAGCGACAAAGGAATTAGGAAATGCACACTTGTCCCTAAGGACAAGTGGGAGACTGAAGGAAATAATGCCCTTGGTCCAAGTATGCATTCTATGTTAAGTCTAATAAATGCGGTTCAGTATTAATTAACAAGTTAATAATTCAGTGAGATCAAGTGAGCTGAATGCCTAGCTAGAGGCCGCTTCAGTTCAAGTGGAATTAATGATATTAATCCACAGCTTACTCTTGACTGAACCTGTAGGGTCACACAAATAGTACGTAAACGGATCAAGTATTTAATAGCATTAAATACTCCATCTATGAATATTCGGAACCGACGGATCTTGGTTTCAGTGGGAGCTAAGATCGTCACAGGCAAGGAATGAATACTCCGGAAACGATGATATTGCCGGAAACGGAAATATGGATCGTATCGGAAATATAAATATTATCCAAGTCGTAGATGATTGCCGGAAACGGAAACATGGTACGTATCGGAAAATATTATCGGAAATGGAAATATTGCCAGAATCGGAAATATTGCCGGAAACGGAAATATTGTCAGAATCGGAAATATTACCGGAATCGGAAAATAATTCCGGAAACGGAAATATTAAATATTTGTTCGAAACGGAAATTAATTCCGGAATCGGAAATATTAAATATTGTTCGTATCGGAAATGAATTCCGGAATCGGAAAATTTAATCGGAAGCGCATCGTACGAATAAGCATCGAACGAGGCCTGCCGGACGAGGCCCAGCATGAAGCCAGGCCATCGCCCAGCAAGCCAAGCGCGCCGCACAAACAGCAACGCCAGGCCCAGCGCAAGGCCAGGCCCAGCAGGCTGCGCGCAGCGCGCAGCGCGCGCGGGCGCTGAGTGGGCTGCTGCTCGCGCGCACGCATGGGGCCCATCGTGGCTGCCGTGCGTGTGTGTACAAGTGTTTGTGTTCGTGCACGTTTCCTAAAACATGCAGAGTTCGGTTAATGATTAAATTCCTAATTCTATTTGATAAATTAATTAAATTAGAGTTCTTGTAGGATTCTAGGTTTAATTAATTTGTATCTGAATAGGATTTCGATTCCCTTTCCATACCGCTATAAATATGAGGCTAGGGCTCACAATTTATAACACAAGTTTCAAAGTATTCAAAGTGAGTTTTTGAGAGAAAAATTCAGTCACACATTTGCCTATAAAGTGCCGAAAATAATAGTACCTTAAGGGCGATTCTAGTTGGTCAATCTTAAGGCGGATCCGGACGTGCTGTGGACTATCTACGGAGGGACGACACTTGGAGTCCTAAAGACTTGTTCTTGTTCGGTTCGGGCGCAGCTAGGGAAGGCACGCAACAAAGAGTATGCATCTAATCTATGCTAAATGATTATGTGTAAATAATATGTTTTCCTGGGTTTATGGTTTTTCCGCATGATTTATGAATTGTCATATGTATCATAACCTAACATGTTTGTGTCCATGCATAATTCCTAAAACTATTAGGATTTGATGTATGATTAAATTCCTATTCCTATTAGGATTATTTAATTAATTAGAGTCCTTGTAGGATTCTAAGTTTAATTAAATCGTATCCTACTAGGATTCCAATTCCCTTTCCAAACCTCTATAAATAAGGGCCTAGGGTCATAATTTATATGTATGATTGAAGTATTCAAAGGGTAAGTTTTTGAAAGAAAATTCAGCCACACTCTTGCAATAATAACCGAAATTCCTAAGCACCTTAAGGGCGATTCTAGTTGGTCAATCTTGAGGCGGATCCGGACGTACTGTGGACTATCTACGGAGGGACGACACTTGGAGTCCTAAAGACTTGTTTTTGTTCGGTTCAGGCGCAGCTAAGGAAGGCACGCTACAACATGTATGCATATATTCTATGCTAAATGATTATGTGTAAATAATATGCTTTCCTGGCTTTATGGTTTTTCCGCATGATTTATGAATTGTCATATGTATCATATCCTAACAACACCTTTCAATTTCTTCTGGGCTTTCACTTTCTTTAACCCGTCGGGACGCTTTGGCATTCCGGCTTCATCGCTCGATATCTTAGAACTCCCTTCACTCACAATGATTGAATCTTTACCAGGCATCCATCTTGGTAGGTGTTGCATTCCTAACCAACAATGGTGAAATGTGAAAGGTTGACCATCTTTCTGTTTTTGTCTGTAAAGTTCATGTGCTTTTGCCTCTAGGTTGTTAATAACCTCACCACTAGCTTGCACACGCTCGGCTAAACCAAGTGCTGCGACCCACGAAGTAACAGCTTCGTTGATTTGACCCCAACGCTTTTTAAGAGATTTCATGGTTTTTTGTGCAAGACATTCAGATTATTAACAACTGTTGCGTCGTAAGATCCTTTGATTTCATTCCATAACGCTCCCTTTTTCCGATCTGTTCCTTTCTCCGGATCACCGGAACAATTAATGTAAGCAGACACCAAGTGTTTTTCTTCTTCTTCTTCCCTTTCTTACCTTTAATTAATTTAGTGTTTTGAACTTGAACTTCATCTTCATCTTCACCGAGTGATTGCGTTGGATATTGGTTCTCAAACGGCATTCTGGTGCTACTCCAGTCACCTCCGGGAGTTGTGGGATATGGATCTACTTGTGGAGATGTTGGACGCAGTGTGCTGGGTGAGGAATATTGTGAAGTATTCTGGTGTAAAAATGCTTGGTACATAGCAAGGAATTGAGGATTGTTTAGCATGTTTGGATCAAAATTTATATTTGAATTTTGTTGGTAATTTGGATTTGGTTGGTAATTTGGATTTTGTTGGTAATTTGGGTTTGGTTGGTAGTTTGGATTTGGTTGGTAATTTGGATTTGATGTACCTTGTGTTTGCAGCTTCACGATCTCTATCAATGTACCTACTATTCTTGTAAGATCTTCTTCTATTGTTGGATTCTTCTGCGATTGGGGCAACAATCAATTAAGCAGCTTGCTCAATTATGTAATCTTCTTCTTCATCTAGACACTCATTCACAGCGATGATGTTGTTAACATAGTCATCAAAGAAATCATCACTTGAGCTAGTAGAATTTTCATTTGGGTTCATGTTTGTAAGGAATTTGAAGAGGGGGAATCTCTAGTGTTTGTTGGAAGAAGAAGGTTGTTGTGAAAAACAAGTGCAATATAATTCTTCTTTTATAGAAATATACGGATAAGATTGCAATCTATGTCTACTGATAACTTTGCATTCCATACCTTTGCGGATAAGATTGCGATCTTTTTCTACGGATAAGATAGCATTTTATCCATGCGGATAAGATTGCAATCTATTTCTGTTGATAAGATTGTCATCCTTTATTTTTGAAGATAAAATTTTAATCTATCCATGAGAATCCACTCTATAATTAAAATAAGAATGCAATCTATAATGTCAGTGGATAAGATATCAATTTTAATTTATTAGTAATTCCATTAACGAAAACACGATTACATTTAGCACTGAAATACAAATACATTAATCATAAAATACTAATAAATAATACATTAAACACTAAAATACAAGTACATTAATCATAAAATACTACTACATTAAGCATTAAAACACAATTACATTTATCATAAAACATGAGTTACTTCATAAACTCTTCCTTCAGCTTCGCAAGATACTCTTCCTTAAATGGTTCAAGAGACAATTTTGTCATCAACAATTGAAACATCTTAAACCTTAATTTTGTTTCATCTCGATGTTTTTCGTACTCGAGCATATCAGACATTCCTTTTCTTATCAGACCTCGCTCATTAATTTGATATCCCACTTAAACACTACTACAAAAAAGGGCATAGAGTACTGTTGAAATACACTTTATAGGACGCCTTAGAGGCGTTCTCCAACTCAACGCGCTATAAAGTTTATAAAACGGGTAAAAGAAGCGTTTTATATACCTAGTCATAAAGTACAGTGATAAGAGATAAGCGTCCTCTATTCCCTTCCTAAAATCAGGAAATGAAGAAGGAATATAGAACGGTTAGCGTACATAACCGTCTCCTATACTCTATAATAAAGCGCGCCTCCCGTACATAACCGTCCTCTATTCTTCCTATGAAATATTGAGATACAGAACATCTTCCGTACATAGGCGTACTATATACTTCATGTTTAATATTAAGATATAAAGTTGTTTCCTTACACAAACGTTCTATATTCTACCCCCTTTTTTTAATATTATTTAAAAACAGCCCACGCATTTTTTATTAATATTATTTAAAAAGAGGATATTACGATTCTAGTATGTAAAACAAATCTAAAATGATAGAACAAAAATTATATCCACACGATCTTTCCGAACAATCATTCCATTCAATAACAAAATAATATTGTTCATTCAATAACAAAATTCTATTATTCATTGATAAAATAAAAATAAAAATCATTGTAAAAAAAATCCAATATCACTGTGAAAAAAAAAAACTCAACAACAACCGCAGGAACTCAACAGCAACAGCACGAACTGAACAACAACAGACAGGAACAGCAAGAACTCAACAGCAATAGCAAGAACTCAACAGCAACAGCAACGTCTGCAGCAGGAACAGACTGCAGCAACAGCAACAACTGCAGCAGGAACAACAACAACCATCTCCTTGATGAGCTAGCTTAAGTCACACTAGATCATCGTCATCATCATCTTCATCTTCATCGTAATTTGGTTGGGGATATTCGGTAACATATGAGATCCACCTCTCCCTTAGCTCGTCAATCGTAGTTTGAGAATACGTGGGAGTTTTGGCAAAATACTACAAGACAAGTATTTATATAGTCAGTATTTATTATAGTATAACTCTTGCAAATACATTAGATAAAACTTAATCCACTCCATCAGTCCAATGAAACTGATTAAGAAAGTCTCATCATCCACTGTTACGAAACTGGGTACTTTTAGTTCACTGCTAACCAAGACAGGAGGTAAGCTGCAAAACATGAGCTGGGCTTTGAGTGCGTGAAACATTCCCCCGTATGAACAATCCTGGTCAGCATCAAGTTTGATAGTGTCAAGTCCAAATGTGATATAAGAGAGCTATAATAGCCCTCTTTGATCGTATCTTATCCATCAATGGCATGTGAACTATGTGCAAGCTCTTGAGTCTATTGCTACTTAAGTAGCTGTGGGACTTTTTCACTTTGATGGAACTTGGGAGAGGAGGATGGACTGAAGGAGATTTACAGGAGAATCACTAGTACAAGAACCCTGAATACTAAATCATGGAATAGAGTTTGCAATATCACAATATACCAGTGTTCTACTATTCTGTATCACAGTGAGCTTACCTGTCATAGTCATGCTGTGCTTACGATTCAAGTTCCACTTTGCCCACAGCTTTTGCTGAAGGAATGGTGTGCTAAAAGTCTATCATGATATTTATGATGTCACAAGAAATCATAGCTTTCTTACTTCACTCTTACTGATCATAATATAGACTAGGAAATTTGGTTGCAAATTACATTTCAGAACTGGAAGACATATTGCTAGTCATACAAACCTCATCATGTTTCTATGATTAAGTTTCTGTTCTCAGTTCTCCATAGAAAAAGATAGTTACAACTTTGGCATTTTTTGTTTTTTTAAAACGCTTCAATTGTATTTTAGGAACAAACTTGTAGGAAAGTAATGAAAATCAAATGACAGCAGCAAAGACCACTAGTGACAGTAGCCAAACTACCTTGTGGACAAATGCAACTACACCAGACGATTAACTTATCAAATCTGAATTACTAATTACCAAATGAACCATCTAGAGTTCTTCAGTTCCTCGATTTCGGAAAATTCCCACCTTAATATTGACTTTTGCTAATTCACTAATGCTTTTATCACATGATCAACTAATTTTAATGGAACTGATTTGATTTCGCATAAGCTGAAAAGAATGGCCCTACTATATTATCAGAAGATCAATTTGCTATTTCAGAAAAGATGTTAAGACATTAAAAGCCAAGCACATTGTCCACAACCAAACAACAGTGCTTTATTCCAGAATAAAACAAAATCCAGCAAACAATCCAAAGACCCCAAAAATACTTCAAATACAGCAAATATAGTAGAAATAGGAAGAGAGTTTCGATGCAATAGATTATAGAATAAAAAATAAGCATGAGTTTCAATGCATCAGAAGCAAGTAATACCTTTTCACGAATGAACATTTGCCTCAAAGCTATTGTTTCAATCATGTAGCGACCAACATAATATCCACTTTCCTTGGAGCCTAGAGGTTGGCGAGGGCACTATTACACAAGAAAGTTTACATCATAATTAAGCACCTAAGAATACAACGTATTAACAAACTAATATTGTTACGAAATTGGGCTCTTAACCAAACAAAATGTCGAGGCACATCAGTGAGTTGGACTCCTTGTTCCTGAAGCTCTTCGGCCTAACAATATAAAATAATAATCATAAGAATAAGAATCATATGTTTAAGTTTTCAGTGTTAGATTATATGTGATCGTTCTGAACTTACAATCTCTTCTTCATAATACAAGTACCCTTTTCGACCTCCACGATATCTTGAAGTATTGTGTTTTGCCCTTTCTCGATTCAAGTCACTTAGTTCCTATCCATATGATGCACATAAAAGTTAGTGCACAAAATTCTTTTGAATGTGTAGTAACTATGCATTAGTGACATGGAGTATTGAAAGTACCTTGAACTTAGGATCAGTATATGTTGCAATGAATTTGTCCCAATCAGTTTGTGTTATCCATCCATACAACGGAGGTGGAGTCCTTATTATCACATTTTCATTCTCTCCCTTAGACTCGTACATGAAGACTTTCCTTAATCTAGCCTTGAAACATCTCCACCGAATTGAAGCTCTCCCTTGTAACACCCCCAATTTCCATACTTGTTTAAGACTTATAGCGGAAGCATAAAATAATAAATTAAGGGTATTACCGCCACATTTAGGCTACAACCCAAATGTAAGGCTATATTATCCATCAATAATCCAACCTTTATAAATAAACCCACATTGTCATAATTAAATAACTTAAACCAACTACCCAAAATATCGTCACAAACTGAATTAAATAAAACCCAACTGATTGTCTTTAGGTGATCTACGTTCTTAATAACTTGCTACTAGTTGTTGTGAAACGGTCGCTCATGACGTGCCACGCATACCTGTAAATTGGAAAAGCATATACAGAAGGGAAACCACAAATCAGTGGAAATTGAGTAAGTACTACTTCACCCTGTAAAACATTTTCGAAAACCTTTTTCTTACTTTGGAAAACATTTTATCTTAAAAACATTTCATGCACAGATAGCACGTAACGAGCACACGCACTCAGTCCATAATTAACAGTTAATTAATTACTTAGAGGTAAGAGAACAAGATAATTCCACCATAAATGTAGTTCTAGACTACCACCCTAATGGGTGTAACCACCAAAATAGGTCTTAGTCCTTAAGTGTGCACACCCCCCAGTGAGTATTTTTAACTCAAAGGAGTAGAATAAGCCTAAGTCGTGCTAATTAGCTCCGACTAAAATATTAAGACACGTTGTGTCGTACCACCAAAGTGTTCCTCATCTTAGGGGATCCTGCCTAAGATGTCTTACCAACAAGTATGTTTTGCATCAAGAGATTAGTGTTTTATCACAACCAAAATCATTATATTGTTCATTAACAAGCTTAATTATACTTATATTTAAACAAGTAGAACGTTATTCTTATATTTAACATTATTTAAACAAGTAGTTAAACAATATGAGTTCATACGCTAACACGAACTCAAAGAAACCAAGTAGTCAAATACATATATTTAACACTATTTAACATTATTAACATTATTCATACGCTAGCTCAAGGAAACCAAAGTTCCACATTATCACATGCATCCACAGTAATAAACATGAGTTCCGTTTCACTGTTACTCGAACAATAGACAAAAGCGTAGAATATTAACCAGCTATAAAGACTAACTCTTAATCCAAATCACCTACTGTCTTCATGGATACATGAACATAAATTATCCAACAATTACCATACATGTATAGAAAACACGTTGCCATGTCAACTTATTTTTACAGGATTTAGTAAGAAGGTGAACATAGTAACTTACCTTAGTAAGCTTAGTCTTACGAATCACTGCACAAAACAAACACTAGTAAGTCTCTTCACGCTCTACGTACTCTACATACAAGTGTAAAATAATTGGTATTAATATATGCACGATCCGGGTATAGGCTATACCTATATATAACAAAATTCATATATACTACATATATGTGATCGGTTATATTGATTTCCTACAATAATAGTTAGACTAACCGAGTAAATAAAGATCCTCTTCAATTCCAATCTTGTAGTATTAGTATATCAGAATAGTGTGGTTAATAAATTATACTATCATTAAGTCTAAAAACCAATAAAATTAATTTATTTAAAACTATTTGGTTGAATAAGATAAGAAGAGTCCAAGTTGAATCTTCAAACTCACGTGACCCTTGAAGGGAAGCTAAAGAAAATGGTTTACTTTCCAAAAACTCAAGTAATAAAGAAGTAAGAAATCGAGTAGTTACGAAGGCATAAGGCTATCTTTGAGATGATATGTTACCTTTGTTTATGATCGGTTTTTAGAGGTCGAAGATTGTAGTTGTAGAGGGACGTGAGGGCTATGAGCTGGTGTTTTTCGCGGTGGTTTCCGGTATAGTTTGATGGTGATTCAGTTGTGCCGAACGTAGCTGGAACCCAACTTCGGCAATTAACTTTATTTTCTCTGGTGTTCACACGAGTGTTTGAGGATTTTCCCAAAACTTGAGTTATGAGATATATGCTTTGTATTTATAGGAAGGGGAGTACCCTAGGATTATCAATTTGAGTAGTTAAAGATTCTAATGAGATAAGGATGAGATTTCACGGTTGAGATTATACGGGTTGACTACGAAATCCTACAATCATGGTAAATTAGTTAGGATATTGTGCTTAGAGGTATATTCCTCCTAGATTTTTGCTCGATACGGGTAGGACGCTACAATTGACGAGGATTATGATATTGTTTACTATATGATTTATTTATTTATTGATTGGTAGAACTATACGTGGATATTAACAAAAGTATAAGTTAGGGCTAAGGCTATAGCTAGAACCAACGTATAATAGGCTAAGACTCATCAGTGCAAAGTTGTTTAGAGTTTACTTTCTAGCTAGTTAGTGTTATAAAAGTACTACTTAGATAGTTAGTGTTATAAAAATATTCCACAAAGTAAAAGCTAAGTTTATAAATTATACTATTATATATTATAAATCTATATTATTATATGACTAAGGATATAAATCTAAGGTTGTATATAGTATTTTCCTTAGTGAAATATGGGATATTACAGCCCTAACACGTACCTTCTACGTTCTTCAGGCACTGTGAATCCCTTCTGCACAATTCAAGAGAAACTATAAGGCTGTTGCAACAACATAAGCAGGCAGCAAACAAAATATACATGTAAATATCAGCAAGATCTATGCTTCTAACTTCTAACTTCTAAGTGATCACATACAAGATTTGCTCATCTATGGTTGAGAGATCATTATTTGTATAGTTCAACAAAGTATGTAACAGAAATTACAAGCAGCAGGAGTTTGGGAGTTCGGGATGACAACAAACATGGAAAGATAACAAAAATAAATCAGGAACTAAAACAAGCCCATTCTATTCTTTCAATTTGCTATTTGGCTATACTTAACAATATGTATATGCTACACACTCACCTCACCCACTTGATGTTTTCCGTACATATGAAAGGAGGCGACAGAAATGACAACTGGGCACTGGGAACACTGAAGCTGCAGATACTCTGGCAAAGGGAGGCACCACTACACTGGGTGGCAACGAACACAATGCTCATTAAGCCTGTTGTCTTATACACTAGCTGCTGTTTTAATTGCTTTTGTCTTATTATTCCAAATTGTAAATAAAAGGGAAGGGAGGACAGAAAGGAAGGCCTCTTGAGAGTATTGGGTAGCTGGGAGAGTTGCGACCTCTCAAAAGTCTCTGGGAAAACTCTGTTTTGTAAACAACATCATAATTAACCCACAAACAAAAAGAGACGTCATATAAGCCAGTTTCACGAACACTTGTTTTCAAGGGGGGCATGAAAGAAAAATTCCATTTTAGAAAAGAGAAGTCAATTCTCCTAAACATTTTCTATACAATTTCCAGAACACAAATAATTTATCTCAGGAATACAGTTTCCTTGTTCCGAAATCATAAATAAGATCCACAATAAACATTTAGTAATATTTGTAAACAGCAACAAAACCATACGACAATCAGTGCAATTGTTGGACAGCTCGGACAAACAACTACCAGTCTAAAAGGCAGGATTCATACACTTGCACAGTTAAACTACCTGAATCCATAAACTTGCAGAGTTTCTTTCTATGAAAGAAGCGAATTCAGTCACGAAACATTAAGATTTACATACTACTAGTCTATTACTAAACTGCTAAACAGAAAATTCCTTAGTCATCATTGAAATTTACCCCGTAGCACTTAGATAGACGCTTTGAGGTGCCATCACCTAAAGTAAAATATATGACCCACAGCCTTATAGTTTCTCTTGAATTGTGCAGAACACGAGAGACAAGTGAGAGGGCGAGAACACACGACAGTTAGTTCTGGTCAGTTCTAATGTTCTGTTCTGATAAGTTTTGATCAGATAAGTTCTTATCAGATCAATTCTTATCAGTTCAGTACTGACCGGTTATGTCCCTAGGATTTCAGTTAAATAACTTGATATTTTAGTTGATTTAGCATCAGTTCTGGTTGGCAACCTAAAGACATAAACAAACACCCTGCATCCCTGCTACTAATCCAAGCAGAAACACAGAACCACGAGATGCAATACTCTTCATCACACAACACACAACAACACAGAACCAAGAAGCCTGACTGCAGGCTGATTAAACAATTAACTAACAAAAATTTGCATCTCAACTGAAAAAACTGAAGAAAAATAAAACGAAATTCAAATGGGAGAAGAAAAAAACTAGAAGTGATATCCTTCTTGCTGTAATGTAGTCATAAACTTCATTGATGACTTCTTTAGGAACTTAATCCCATGCAGTGTAATTGATATTCACACGTTCACGAACAACAACACCAATGTAAGATGCGAAGTAATCTTTGTTATCCCCAACCGGCACTTTGTTGCGATTCCATTCTAAGGGGAGCTTAATGCCCTAAACAATCCTAGGCTGATCGATCGTGATTGAAAACTAAACAATTTATTACTCTATTTTATTTTGGCAATTAAAAACCTGAATTCTTAAAGAGCTAAAATTAGGCAAATAGAACTTGGGTCACAGAGAAACCATAATACGGAGTATTAAGCAAACGAAAGATTGCTAATGTTAAATAAATCAATTAAAGCCTCTAACAAGGCAGAGACAAATCCAAAATCATAATCATCCCTTAGAAGAACATTAATATTAACACCAACACATCCTATTGATACGAGAAAATAGCTAGTCATCAAAATTCAATTGTAAATATCAAAACACGGTTCCAAATTAAATTCAGGTCAAAGAAAACACCAATTAGGCCAATAAACATATTCAACGCTGATCAATCGTGATTGAACTAAACAATTTCTTATTCTTTTTTATTTTGGCAATTATCAAACTGAATTCTTTAATCATATATTACAAACAAACAAATATTCATAATCCCTAGGTTATAGGTTAAATAAAATTAATGAGAAACAGAATTAAGCACATACTAACCCTTGAAATTGAAGGCAGCAGTGGGGCAGCCAGGGTTTACCGGAGGTTGGGAGGAGGACGGAAAGCAGTGAAAGGGAGAGGCGGTGCAGCGTGAGGAGGGGCGGTGCAGAGCGGCGGTGCGAAGGAGTTGCAAGTTTTCTTCCGAGCAGAGGTTGGAGTGTTTTTCCGAGGGTTTTACCGGCGGTTGGGAGGCGACCGGAAAGGGGTGCAAGAGAGCGACGGTGCAGAGTGAGGAGCGACGGCAGAGTGAGGAGCGACGGTGTAGAGGTTTTCGGTTTTTCTTGCGAGTAGAGGTAGAGGTTGGAGTACGTGCAGGGTTAATTTTCTAAATTCCCCGCGCCTAACTCATAAGTTTTGGGAATTCATTTTCGATCTGCCGCCTAACTTTTGGGAGTACTGCTTAAAATTTGAATTGCTTTGTTATTTTTTTTATTATTTTAAAATAAATGGTTCACTTGGTTTAATTAAGGTTTTTTTTATTGTAAAAATAGTTTTGTAAAAGAATATGAAGCGGCTATCTTAAAAACAATTTTATATTTTATTAAGTATTTTTAAATTTTATATATTTTTTTTTTATGGTAAAAAATATAAGACGGTTAGGTAAGGTAACCGTACTCTATTCTTTTTTCACACAACTGTTATGAGAGCAATGCGTACTCTATACTCCTAGATAACGCTTAACAAATTTAACCGTCCTCTATTCAGCGTTTTCTATTCTCTATTTTGTAGTAGTGAAAGTGTTGTTGACTTCATCCAACCTAGTTGTAACACCTTTCAATTTCTTCTGGGCTTTCACTTTCTTCACCCGTCGGGACTCTTTGGCATTCCGTCTTCATCGCTTGATCTCTTAGAACTTCCTTCACTCACAATGGTTGAATCTCTACCAGGCATCCATCTTTGAAGGTGTTGCATTCGTAGCCAACAATGGTGAAATGTGAAAGGTTGACCATCTTCCCTTTATTGTCTGTAAAGTTCCTGTGATTTTGCCTCTAGCTCGTTAATAACCTCACCACTAGCTTGCAAACGCTCAGCTAAACCAAGTGCTGCAACCCACGAAGTAACACCTTCGTTGATTTGACCCCAATGCATTGTAAGAGATTTCATGGTTCTTTTGTGCAAGACATTCGGGTTTTAAACAACTGCTGCGTCGTAGGACTCTTTGATTTCATTCCGTAACGCACCCTTTTCCGATCTATTCCTTGCTCCGGATCACCGGAACAATTAATGTAAGTAGACACCAAGCGTTTTTCTTCTTCTGCACACCACCTGCCCTTCTTCTGCTTCCCTTTCTTACCTTTAATTACTTCAGTGTTTTGAACTTGAACTTCATCCTCATCTTCATCCTCACCGAGTGATTGCGTTGGATATTGGTTCTCAAACGGCATTCTGGTGCTACTCCAGTCACCTCAGGGAGTTGTGGGATATGGATCTACTTGTGGAGATGTTGGACGCAGTGTGCCGGGTGAGGAATGTTGTGAAGTATTTTGGTGTAAAAATGCTTGGTACATAGCAAGGAATTGAGGATTGTTTAGCATGTTTGGATCAAAAGTAATATTTGAATTTTGTTCGTAATTTGGATTTGGTTGGTAATTTGGATTTTGTTGGTAATTTGGATTTTGTTGGTAATTTGGATTTCGTTGGTAATTTGAATTTGGTTGGTAATTTGGATTTGATTGGTTTGGATTTTGTTGGTAATTTGAGTTTCTTTGATATCTATTTTCATAATTAGGATGATTGGGATCCATAACTATAAAGATGGAAAATTTTAAGGATGATGAAAAATTATGGATTTTTGGATGTGTTGAAAATATATCAATATTGGTCTATATTTATAGAGGATAAAAAAATATGATTTTTGGTGTATATTTTTTTTTAATACATTGTAATTTTACCGTTATTTTAAGAAACGGTAATATTACCGTTAGAAAATGTTTATGATGTTGCTGCTGATTTCAAATCCAACGGTCATTTTGGGCTTTTTTGCTTTTTTTTTTTAATATTAATACATGTGGGATGATTGAAGGGGATGCCCATCCTCTTGCTCAGTTTTGGGACCACTTCAATATTGGAAGCTTCCCTTCTTATTTACCTCCCCATTTCTTTGTTAATTATGGGACACATCTAACATTCATGGGAAGCCTCCCTTTTCCATATTTGCTCAAATGGGAAGGGTGAAATCCCAAGAGTGTGGATGCGCTAACCTTCCCATTTCACAATTTCACACCTACATTCATTAACCTCCCCATTTACCTTCTCTCTCCTACTTTTCCATACTCCACTACCTTTTCTCCCTCCTACTCTCCATACTCCACCAATATTAATAAAAATTATTTGATTCACACATTAATATTAGATAATATTAATTAAATCAAAATTTGGTAATTATAATTAAATAATTACCATTTAATTAATCGGATGAAATCATTAGTTGTAGTACGTTAAAAACAGGGTAATTTTTAATTACACTAATTTAATCGTTAATTGCTAGTTACACTAATTTACTCGATTAATGTTATTAATCGGGCTGATAGTGATGATAATTTTTATCATTGGAACAAATAAATACTTAACAAATAAGATTTGTAATTTGGTTTAGAAATAAAACAACATAAATTCATTAAAGAAACATAGATGGATTAGACATGAAACCGTACAATTTATATTTTTTTAAAAGATTGCAATAATTTAGATAATCAGTCGTCATCGGTAGACGGGCCACAATTTTGCCAAATATGTTGAGCCAGGTCTCTTTGTAAGGCATTGTGAACATTTCTATCCCATGTGTCAACTCTCCTTTCCATATATTGGTCCAGTCCAACACCATTAAATCGACCAGGTTGCACAGAATAGTTTGTACGAGTTGATCCGGAAATCGCTGTCCTGTTTTCTTGCTCCAATTCCGACATGTCATGATAATTTTGGTGTGTATCTTGCTCATCCTCAACAATCATATTATGAAGAATTATACAAGCCAACATAATCTCCCACAACAATTGTTCGTCCCATACAAGAGCTGGTCTTTGTATTATTGCGAAACGTGATTGAAGAACGCCAAAGGCACGCTCCACATCTTTTCAGACCCATTCTTGGCGATGGGTGAATAACTTATCCACGGGAGTCATTGGCAGTCGAATAGGTGGGATGAACACTGGCCACTTAGGGTATATCCCATCACTTAGATAGTACCCTTTGGTATATGTATTCCCATTGACTGTAAAGTTCACTTCAGGAGCTTTACTTTGATATATATCATCGAACACCGGAGATCGTTGCAACACGTTGATGTCATTGCAAGTTCCAGGTGTTCCAAAAATGTGTGCCATATCCACAAGTCACCAGAGGCAACTGCTTCTAAGACAACCGTTGCAGATTTTCTCCTTCCTTGGTATAATCCTTTCCAAGAACGCGGACAGCTTTTCCATTGCCAATGCATGCAATCTATACTTCCCATCATGCCTAAGAAGCCCCATCTTTCCCCATCATGTAGGAGGCGCTGCAAATCTGTAACAGTAGGCCTCCTCAATAGGGATGGTAATTCAATCCGAACCCGAGTCCGATCCAATCCGAAGCAAAAAGTCCGATCCAAATCCGATAATAAAAAGTCCGACTCCGAATCCGACTAGAAAAATCCGACTCTGAGTAGGAGCCGGGTCGGATTCGGATTCTGTCCAGAATCCGTCGGATTTTACCCGACTCCGAATGTTTATATGAGGTTTCAAATTTTACATATATAAAAAGCGATGTAACCCTAAAACCTAACAATCCCAATAGAAACAGCCTTCACAGCTCTTTCTCTCACCTCTCTCCTTCACCTCTCTCCGCCTCTTTCTTTCACATCTCCTATCAAACAAATTTCCATTGGATTAAGACAATCAACATTAACATATTTGCTGGAAAATAATTGATGGTATAGATCATGGTAATTCGGAAGCTTCGAGATTCTTCTTCAATATTAAGATACTTGATTGTATTTTTTGGTTTATGTTTTGTGATTTCTCTTCGTCTCTTCCTCATCCCATTCTCTGGATTTTTTTGTGTAAAATTTTTTATTGGATTGTAACTGTAATAAAAATTTTAAAAGAAGCATTTTTTAAGAATCCAATTATTATTCTAAGTGTTTAAGGTTGCTTAGTATTATGTTGGGTAAATCTGTAGACTGTAGGTATATGAAACTTTTATTTTCAGATTTGTTATACTGACTTAATTAGAATTTTGGGGAATAGATTTGTTCTTGGTCATTTTTGTAATCGATTGAAGTAGAATAACAGTATAAGAGTAATCGACTTACATTTGTTTTTGTGTAATTTTATACGAGTAGGTTGATAGTCTGCGAAATTGTTGATAGTCTTAACAGTTAGAACTCTTAATGCACAGTTCAGTAATACACATTTCATTTTTTTTGTTTGAAAGTGTTGGATAAAAAAGTTATAGGGAGGATTCGGATGGATTCGGATCTTGTCGGAGGTCCGTCGGATCGGGTCGGATTCGGACCTCCAGTTTGGGTAATCGGATCGGACTCGGGTTTCGGAGTTTCGGATTCGGAGTCGGAGTCGGATCCAATTATAGGGTCCGATTAGGAAATGGATCGGATTTGGATCTTGCTACATCCGACCCGATTCCGATCCACTGCCATTCCTACTCCTCAAGTACTCTTCTGTGAACGCTTGTCGAACCCCTTTAACGAAGTAAACAAGACTTTCTCTTGCAGTTGACTGGGCTATTTTTATGTACTCATCAACTGAATCAGCTGCTGTTCCGTAGGCTATCATCCTCAACGCTGCCGTACATTTCTGGATAGGAGTGGCTCCTAGTTTCCCAGTAGCGTCGGGACGTTGCTTGAAGTATTTGTGTTGTTTTGCAGTACCTACCTCCACAAATCGAAGGAATATATGCTTACGCATACGGAATCTACGTCGAAACACAGATTCTGGGTATAATGGACGATCAACAAAGTAATCGTTCATTAACCTCGTGTTTGCAGCTTCACGATCAATGTACCTACTATTCTTGTAAGATCTTCTTCTATTGTTGGATTCTTCTGCGATTGGGGCAATAATCAATTAAGCAGCTTGCTCAATTATGTAATCTTCTTCTTCATCTAGACACTCATTCACAGCGATGATGTTGTTAACATAGTCATCAAAGAAATCATCACTTGAGCTAGAAGAATTTTCATTTGGGTTCATGTTTGTAAGGAATTTGAAGAGGGTGAATCTCTAGTGTTTGTTGGAAGAAGAAGGTTGTTGTGAAAAACAAGTGCAATATAATTCTTCTTTTATAGAAATATACGGATAAGATTGCAATCTATGTCTACTGATAACTTTGCATTCCATACCTTTGCGGATAAGATTGCGATCTTTTTCTACGGATAAGATAGCATTCTATCTATGCGGATAAGATTGCAATCTATTTCTGTTGATAAGATTGTCATCCTTTATTTTTGAAGATAAAATTTTAATCTATCCATGAGAATCCAGTCTATAATAAAAATAAGAATGCAATCTATAATGTTAGTGGATAAGATATCAATTTTAATTTATTAGTAATTCCATTAACGAAAACACGATTACATTTAGCACTGAAATACAAATACATTAATCATAAAATACTAATAAATAATACATTAAACACTAAAATACAAGTACATTAATCATAAAATACTACTACATTAAGCATTAAAACACAATTACATTTATCATAAAACATGAGTTACTTCATAAACTCTTCCTTCAGCTTCGCAAGATACTCTTCCTTAAATGGTTCAAGAAACAATTTTGTCATCAACAATTGAAACATCTTAAACCTTAATTTTGTTTCATCTCGATGTTTTTAGTACTCGAGCATATCAGACATTCCTTTTCTTATCAGACCTCGCTCATTAATTTGACATCCCACTTAAAGTGTTGTTGACTTCATCCAACCTAGTTGTAACACCTTTCAATTTCTTCTGGGCTTTCACTTTCTTCACCCGTCGGGACTCTTTGGCATTCCGTCTTCATCGCTTGATCTCTTAGAACTTCCTTCACTCACAATGGTTGAATCTCTACCAGGCATCCATCTTTGAAGGTGTTGCATTCGTAGCCAACAATGGTGAAATGTGAAAGGTTGACCATCTTCCCTTTATTGTCTGTAAAGTTCCTGTGATTTTGCCTCTAGCTCGTTAATAACCTCACCACTAGCTTGCAAACGCTCAGCTAAACCAAGTGCTACAACCCACGAAGTAACACCTTCGGTTATTTGACCCCAACGCATTGTAAAAGATTTCATGGTTCTTTTGTGCAAGACATTCGGGTTTTTAACAACTGCTGCGTCGTAGGAGTCTTTGATTTCATTCCGTAATGCATTCTTTTCCGATCTATTCCTTGCTCCGGATCACCAGAACAATTCATGTAAGTAGACACCAAGCGTTTTTCTTCTTCTGCACACCACCTGCCCTTCTTCTGCTTCCCTTTCTTACCTTTAATTACTTCAGTGTTTTGAACTTGAACTTCATCCTCATCTTCATCCTCACCGAGTGATTGCGTTGGATATTGGTTCTCAAACGGCATTCTGGTGCTACTCCAGTCAACTCAGGGAGTTGTGGGATATGGATCTACTTGTGGAGATGTTGGACGCAGTGTGCCGGGTGAGGAATGTTGTGAAGTATTCTGGTGTAAAAATGCTTGGTACATAGCAAGGAATTAAGGATTGTTTAGCATGTTTGGATCAAAAGTAATATTTGAATTTTGTTGGTAATTTGGATTTGGTTGGTAATTTGGATTTTGTTGGTAATTTGGATTTTGTTGGTAATTTGAATTTGGTTGGTAATTTGGATTTCGTTGGTAATTTGGATTTGGTTGGTAATTTGGATTTGATTGGTTTGGATTTTGTTGGTAATTTGAGTTTCTTTGATATCTATTTTCATAATTAGGATGATTGGGATCCATAACTATAAAGATGGAAAATTTTAAGGATGATGAAAAATTATGGATTTTTTGATGTGTTGAAAATATATCAATATTGGTCTCTATTTATAGAGGATTAAAAAATATGATTGTTGGTGTATTTTTTTTTAATACATTGTATTTTTACCGTTTATTTAGTAAACGGTAATATTGCCGTTAGAAATGTTATGTTGTTGCTGCTGCATTTCAAATCCAACAGTCATTTGGCATTTTTTGGCTTTTTTTTAAAGAATTATCACGTGTGGGCTGATTGAAGGGGATGCCCATCCCACTTGGTAAAGCTTTGGGACCACTATCATATTGGAAGCATCCTATATTATTTACCTCCCCTTTTGTTTTCTAATTATTAGACACATTGAACATTCATGGGAACCATCCCTTTTCCATTTTTGCTCAAATGGGAAGGGTGATTTCCCATGAATGTGGATGCTCTTAGAAGCTCCCACATTTATTAGGTTCAACATTTTATGGGAAGCCTCCATCATTGGTGGGACGTTCTTTTTCTCATTTTTTCTCAAATGGGGAACCAATTTTCCCACCAATGTAATGCTCTCAAGACTTTACCAATTAAGCTAGTTGGCATCCACGACCTTACAAGTTTGTAATATCTTAGGCCCTGTTCTTTTTGGCTTAACTGTAATTTCAGGACTTAACTGGCAGTCAGTTCAGGAGCGTTCAGTTAAGTTAAGTTAAGTTCAATTCAATTTAACTCAATTCAACTTAGGTTAATATTAATATTATTATTTTTGCATTATTATTAAAATTATTATTATTATTATTATTATTAGATTATTATTATTATTGCTATTGCTATTATTATTATTATTATTATTATTATTATTATTATTATTATTATTATTATTATTATTATTATTATTATTATTATTATTATTATTATTATTATTATTATTATTATTATTATTATTATTATTATTATTATTATTATTATTATTATTATTATTATTATTATTATTATTATTATTATTATTATTATTATTATTATTATTATTATTATTATTATTATTATTATTATTATTATTATTATTATTATTATTATTATTATTATTATTATTATTATTATTATTATTATTATTATTATTATTATTATTAGATTATTATTATTATTGCTATTATTATTATTATTATTATTAGATTATTATTATTATTGCTATTATTATTATTATTATTATTATTATTATTATTATTATTATTATTATTATTATTATTATTATTATTATTATTATTATTGCTATTATTATTATTATTATTATTATTATTATTATTATTATTGCTATTATTATTATTATTATTATTATTGCTATTATTATTATTATTATTGCTATTATATTATTATTATTATTATTATTGCTATTATTATTATTATTATTATTATTATTATTATTATTATTATTATTATTATTATTATTATTATTATTATTATTATTATTATTATTAGTATTATTATTATTATTATTATTATTATTATTATTATTATTATTATTATTATTATTATTATTATTATTATTATTATTATTATTATTATTATTATTATTATGGGAAACCAACAAAACGTTACAAGCTTAACAAGCTACAAAGATCAAGTAAACTACAAGAAGTTGGTGGGGAGCCGAGATACAATCTGGGCCCCCACTCCTCTAGCTATGGCGAACCCGATCCTGCTGAAAATGTGGGCAGCTGCCCGTGCCCCTATGTCTTGAGCCCTGGAGTACGTCTGGACCCGCTTCAGCAACGAAACAGCCCCTTTCTCTAACTCCCCAAAAGAAGAGAAGGAAAAAGGAAAGAAACCGTAACCCAAAGCCCTACAACGTGACGCATACTTAACCTGCTTCCGCTGCGCAGCAACCGCCACAACCCGACCCGGAACGAAGTCTGACAACCCAGATTGCGTCATAGGTGAAGACCCAGTCAAGTCAACACACACATCTACACCGCCATCCCAAGAATAAAGCAATATATCTGCAGGGCGAAGAGCTCCATCACTCTCACTAGTCAGCCCAACATCAACCTCCTTACGAGCAGAAATCCCCGACCGATAGCAAATATCCAAAAGGGTATCACGAACAACATTATGTCGATGTTTGATACCCACGATCCCAGCACAAGACACGGCATGATCCCCATAAATATCCCCATCGAAAACCCGAGAGCAAGCAGAACACGGCGTCGAATCAGAGAACAACGGAATACCCAACCGATAGCAAAGAACCGAACGATAAGTCTTACCGTTCATAGTCTGGCCTAAACCCGAGATGGGGACTGCCCGCAACCAAGCTGAGGAGTGATCCCCCTGCTGGGATTTCCAAAGGGCAACATGACGCGAAGATAAGGAGTAGGCGGATACCGCATCAGCAGTAACCTTCGTGAAATATATGTCTGCCAATTTCTTCATGAGAGTGGGGGCAGCGATTTCACTAGGGCTACTCATAAGGTCGCTCTCCACGGTCCTATTGAAAAGACCAAGAGCATCATCAAAGGCCGACCCCGGACCAACAACACCTGAAAGCCGAAGAAGCGAATCCTGCAAACCAGAAGACTGCAAACGGGATGCAAGAAAAGCATAATGCCGAACATCACCAGCTGAATAAACACCCAATCCTCCATACGAATAAGGCAAGGTAGCAAGACGCCATTTCCAGTCACCGAACCCAGGTCCCGAAGCAGTCACGATACGCTCTAAAGAAGCCCGAAGAGCCACATCAAAAGATACTTGGGCCGCTTCAAAAAGATGAGGTGGACAAGTGCGCATAGCAAAGTAGAGTTTAGAAACTCCAGTGCACGCACGAAGAAGCAACAACTCACACTGGGGATCATTAAGCTTAGCTACAGCATCCATCAACACAACAGTCTTCGACACCCATCGCGAAACCAACTCCTTACAAAAAGAGGAATCCGTACTGACTGGACCACCAAGCAACTTAACACCAAGCGCGGGACGAGCAATATCCGTAGGAAAGACACCCTCTAGACGACTGCGTGGGTCCTCCGAAGGCCAGAAAACCTCTGTCTTCTCAACATTAACATGGAGACCTAAATGAGGACCCTCCTCCAAAATCAACCCCAAGACCTTTCCAACCACCAAAGTGTCACCAACGATAGTGCCATCATCCAAGTACCACGCCTGCAGAGATAGATCAAAAGAGTCCCTGATTCGACACACCAATGGATGTAGAACCAAAGAAAACAGCAAAGGGCCGAGAGGATCCCCTTGCTGCACACCTTGACAAGACCACAAGGTATGCTCCCCATAATACAACCGTGCTGGAGAAGAGTAGCAGAATTCAACCCAACGCGAAAGAGCAGGACAATGTATCCGAACCTTACGCAACAAAGCCGAACGATCAACCAAATTGAATGCATTCTGAAAATCCACCAATAACATAGAGAGGCCAACATCGGCCCCACGAGCCTCAACCAAATGATTGACAGCATGGAGAATAGCCTCACCACCTGCTGGAACCCCAACTCCAAACTGAAGCCCCCCAAAGTAGTTCCCTAAACGCGGACCAATCATAGCAGCCCCAACCTTAGAAACAAGTTATTATTATTATTATTATTATAAATCAAATGCTAACAAAGTCAAATATTTTACAAATAGTTAGTGGGAAGCCGAGATACAATATGGGCCCTCACGTACTCCCCTAGCTATAGCAAAACCTATCTTGGTGAAAATATGAGCAGCAGCACGATCTCCAATGTCCTGTGTCCTAGAAAACTTCTGAATCTGCTTCAGCAACGCAACAGCATCCTTATCCAGCTCCCCCCAAAGAAGAGAAAGAGAACGGAAGAAAGCCATAACCAATGGCCCTGCAACGTGCTTCGTACTTGACCCGCTTCTGAACAACTGCATCGGTCACAACCCAGCCCGGAGCAAAGCCAGGCAACCCAGATTGTGCCAAAGGAGATGATCCCGTCAAGTCAACACACACATCACATCCCCGATCCCAAGAGTAGAGCAACACGTCTGCTGTTCGGAGAGCTCCATCGTTCACTCTAGATAGACCAATATTAACCTCTTTCCGCGCCAAGACCCCAGACCGATAACAAACATCAACAAGGGTATCCCGAACCACATTATTCCGATGTTTAATACCCACGGTGCCAACACATGGCGCCGCATGATCACCAAAGATGTCTCCCGCAAAGACCCTGGAGCAAGAAGAACATGACGCCGTAACAGAGAACAAAGGAAACCCCAACCCCCAACCGGTAAGACAACACACATCGGTAAGCCTTAGCATTCATCGTCTGTCCAAAACCTGATATGGGGACCGCACGAAGCCAAGCAGAGGTGTGATCTCTCTTCTGGGATTTCCACAACGCCGACTGTCGAGAAGATAAAGAGAAGGTGGATTCTGCAGGTGCAGTAACCTTTGTGAAATATATATTTGCCAATTTTTTCATGAGTTTAGGGGCAGCGACCTCACTAGGGTTACTCAGAATGTCATACTCCATCGTTTAACTAAATAGACTCAACATATCCTCAAACACTCGACCAGGACCAACAATGCCAGCATGCCGTAGAATCTTTGTCTGCAAACCAAAAGACTGCAATCGAGAAGCAAGAAAAACATAATGACGAACAGCACCTGCGGAATAAACACCAAGTCCGCCAAAAGAAAAAGGTAAGGTGGCAAGACGCCACTGCCAATCGCCAAAGCCAGGCCTCAAATCAGTAATAATACGCTCAAAGGAAGATTGAAGAGACTCATCAAAAGTGCGCTGAGCCGCCTCAAAAATACCAGGAGGACAAGTATGCAAAGCAAAGTAGATTTAAAAAACTCTGGTCCATGCCCTAAGTAACAATAGCTCACACTGAGAATCATCAAGATGAGCAACCTTATCCATAAGCCCAATGGTCTTGGTCACCCCTGCATCACAAGCTCACCACTAAAAACTAAATTGGAACTAGCGGGACCACCTAGCAACTTAACACCATGCAAAGAACGAGCAATATCATGGGGAAAGACCCCCCAAAAGCCTACTTCGAGGGTCCTCTGTAGGCCAGAAAACTTCGGTCTTCTCCACGTTAAGAAGCAACCCGAGACAAGGCCCGTCCTCCAAAATCAACTGCAGAACCTTCCCAACCACCAAGGTGTCACCAATAATAGTGCCGTCATCCAAATACAATGCCTGAAGACATACATCAAAAGTGTCCTTGATTATACAAACCAGGGGTTGTAAAACCAAAGAAAAGAGCAGAGGACCAAGGGCATCACCCTGCTACACCCCTGAGACGACCATAACGTGTGCTCTCCATAATATTGAAGGAAATAATGCCCTTGGTCCAAGTATGCATATAATGTTAAGTCTAATAAATGCGGTTTAGTATTAATTAACAAGTTAATAATTCAGTGAGATCAAGTGAGCTGAATGCCTAGCTAGAGGTCGCTTCAGTTCAAGTGGAATTAATTATATTAATCCACAGCTTACTCTTGACTGAACCCGTAGGGTCACACAAATAGTACGTAAACAGATCAAGTATTTAATGGAATTAAATACTCCATCTATGGATATTCGAAATCGACGGATCTTGGTTTCAGTGGGGGCTGAGATCGTCAAAGGCAAGAAATGAATACTCCAGAAACGATGATATTGCCGAAAACGGAAATATGGATCGTATCGGAAATATAAATATTATCCGAGTCGTAGATGTTGCCGGAAACGGAAACATGGTACGTATCGGAAAATATTATCGGAAATGGAAATATTGTCGGAATCGGAAATATTGCCGGAAACGGAAATATTGTCAGAATCGAAAATATTATCGGAATCGGAAAATAATTCCGGAAACGGAAATATTAAATATTTGTTCGAAACGGAAATTAATTCTGGAATCGGAAATATTAAATATTGTTCGTATCGGAAATGAATTCCGGAACCGGGAATTTAATCGGAAGCGCATCGTACGAATTAGCATCGGACGAGGCTTGCCAGACAAAGGCCCAGCACGAAGCCAGGCCCGCGCCCAGCAAGCCATGCCCCCAAACACGGAGCTGCCACAGCCTCGCCAGACCCAGCGCAAGGCCAGGCCCAACAAGGCCATAGGCGCGCGCGGGCTTATGCTCGTGGGCTGCGAGGCAGCGCCTGCTCGTGTGGGCCGCAAGGCCTGCGCGGGTGCGTGCGTTCCTCGTGGCCGTACAACACTCGTGTTCGTAACGAATCCTAATCCTATTGGAATTCGTGCATTGATTAAATCCTAATCCTAAGAGATCAAATTTATTATTTAGAGTTCTAAAAGGATTCTAATTAATAAATCCATATCCTAGTAGGATTATAATTCATTTCCATAAACTCTATAAATATAGGCCTAGGGTCACATATTTAACAGACGATTTGTTAGGTTATGATACATATGACAATTCATAAATCATGCGGAAAAACCATAAACCCAGGAAAACATATTATTTACACATAATCATTTAGCATAGATTAGATGCATACTCTTTGTTGCGTGCCTTCCCTAGCTGCGCCCGAACCGAACAAGAACAAGTCTTTAGGACTCCAAGTGTCATCCCTCCGTAGATAGTCCACAGCACGTCCGGATCCGCCTTAAGATTGACCAACTAGAATCGCCCTTAAGGTACTATTATTTTCGGCACTTTATAGGCAAATGTGTGACTGAATTTTTCTCTCAAAAACTCACTTTGAATACTTTGAAACTTGTTATAAATTGTGAGCCCTAGCCTCATATTTATAGGGGTATGGAAAGGGGATCGAAATCCTATTCAGATACAAATTAATTAAACCTAGAATCCTACAAGAACTCTAATTCAATTAATTTATCAAATAGAATTAGGAATTTAATCATTAACCGAACTCTGCATGTTTTAGGAAACGTGCACGAACACAAACACTTGCACACACACGCACGGCAGCCACGATGGGCCCCCATGCGTGCGCGCGAGCAGCAGCCCACGCAGCGCCCGCGCGCGCTGCGCGCTGCGCGTGCTGTGCGCGCTGTGCGCGCTGCGCAGCCTGCTGGGCCTGGCCTTGCGCTGGGCCTGGCGTGGCTGTTTGTGCGGCGCGCTTGGCTTGCTGGGCGATGGCCTGGCTTCGTGCTGGGCCTCGTCCGGCAGGCCTCGTCCGATGCTTATTCGTACGATGCGCTTCCGATTAAATTTTCCGATTCCGGAATTCATTTCCGATACGAACAATATTTAATATTTCCGATTCCGGAATTAATTTCCGTTTCGAACAAATATTTAATATTTCCGTTTCCGGAATTATTTTCCGATTCCGGTAATATTTCCGATTCTGACAATATTTCCGTTTCCGGCAATATTTCCGATTCTGGCAATATTTCCATTTCCGATAATATTTTCCGACACGTACCATGTTTCCGTTTCCGGCAACATCTACGACTTGGATAATATTTATATTTCCGATAAGATCCATATTTCCGTTTCCGGCAATATCATCGTTTCCGGAGTATTCATTCCTTGCCTGTGACGATCTTAGCTCCCACTGAAACCAAGATCCGTCGGTTCCGAATATTCATAGATGGAGTATTTAATGCTATTAAATACTTGATCCGTTTACGTACTATTTGTGTGACCCTACGGGTTCAGTCAAGAGTAAGCTGTGGATTAATATCATTAATTCCACTTGAACTAAAGCGGCCTCTAGCTAGGCATTCAGCTCACTTGATCTCACTGAATTGTTAACTTGTTATTTAATACTGAACCGCATTTATTAGACTTAACATAGAATGCATACTTGGACCAAGGGCATTATTTCCTTCAGTCTCCCACTTGTCCTTAGGGACAAGTGTGCATTTCCTAATTCCTTTGTCGCTCGATGCTTGCTCTTGAACATAAGGTAAGAGTTGTCATCCTTATTACGTCCAGAGGTGTTCCTCGGTTTCAGAGTTCAACTGATCAAATAAACAGATAATCATAGCCTATGATTCATCCGAGCACGGCCATGCATTTCACAGTTTCTAGCTCTCCGAGTGGCCTTGTACAACTTTTAAGCATCTCATCCCGATTTATGGGAGGACAATCCCAATCTTGCGATCTTGAGATTAGACTTCGTTTGATAGGTGATTACCTGAGCGTTGCCTTTATAGCCTCCTTTTACGGTGCGACGGTTGGTCAACGTCAAAGCAACCAGTTCTCAAACAAGTAATCTCAAATCACTCAGGTATTGAGGATTTAGTGTCTAATAATTTAATGAAATTTACTTATGACAGATTTTCATCTCTTACAGTAAAGTTTCATAGGTCTTGTCCGATACTAGTCTTCCCAAAGTAAGTATCTATGCAAATGATTATGACATTGCCATGTCCACATAGTTCAAGAAACAGAACTACTAGTCATCTTGCATTCTAATCGTCTAACGTTTTCTATGCGTCCAATTTTATAGAAAACTCCGACTAGGGACCATTTTCAACCTTTGACATTCAAGTTCACTTGATAGACATTTCTTAGTCACAGGACTGGTCCTGACAGTCTATCTTGAATATATCGTCAAATTTGAAGGGACTCATCATTTAATACTAAACCAAGATTAAATGGAATATGAAAATACATTTCATATATGATAAATGTTCAACCCCAATGTTTTATAACCATGGGCCTCAAACCCATCTTCTAAAACAATTCATGGAATTCAAAGCTATGCTTGATTTCCAGTGCTACAACGTGAGTGTTGCTTCTCACTTGTTGCATAGGTTTAGTTATCATGCTTTGCCAATCTTAATATCCCTTTCATCGAATGTTCTTCGAGATATGATGATAAGATCTTTTCGAGTTTGTTTATTATGTGATCTAGTCTTTCTTACTTCGATGGTGGTTTTACTCATTTTGCAATGAAGAACCATCAAGTTAGCAGACGTTTTTCTTGCTTCAAGAGTGGTTCTACGCATTTTTCAATGAAGAACCATCAAGCCAGCAGATAGGTGATCTACCCAAGTTCAGTGAAGAACTTTAAACAACCCTGTTTTATTGCTTCTTAGGCAATAATTACTTTTACTTCAACTGTATAGGTTGCTAGTGATGCTTTGTTTGGATTTACCTATCCAGGCAGTTCATAGATATGTGGAAGATTCTCCAACTATATCTTTGAACATAGAAATTATTATTTTAATTTCCCACGCAACAACTCATGGTCTCCAACCCATGTTGCCATTTCGAAACACGATGCTCTTTAGCTCGTCCTTGTCAATGGTTAACTCCAAAGGGTCTTGCTTGATCCTTTGCCAGTGTTTATGCGTGTAGCATCAATATTTAGCATATCTTTATTTCCTTGAATCAAGAACTATTCCTATGTACCTTTTCAAGTACCATAAGTATTCTTGATCTCAATCTAGTTGATCTTTACTTAGATCAATAGAGATTGGTATATGTTCGTCATGCCTAAAGTCATACGATACGTTTTTGGCGATCCTCATATTATATCATACATGATAAATTCTTTTGCAGAATATTTCCCAATTGAATTCTATTCATGTAACTTTAGCTTATCTAGTTTCAGTAGATACTAAATTCAGCTAAATTCTTTGACATATAATATAGGTTAAGAATCTCATTTAGACTCTTTGATGTTTAACTTAGTAAATGCTTATACATAGTTCAAACATCCTTTACTTAGATTTATTCACATGGGTCGAATATCTCTAATGGAGACTTTCGTGTTTGATTTAGTAAATGCCATTACTTAATCCAAAACAATATCATAAGATCTTTGTAAATAGATCTTAATACCCAGTATGTACTAAGTTTCGCCTTGGTCCATCATTGATAAATAATTTCAAACCTAACTTATTAGCATTTGAATGTTATTTCACAATAGAGAGATATGTGTGTGATACACATAGGACCAATTAAGTTTTATGTACTCCCACTAAACTTCTTATATATCTATAAGAATCATGTACATTTTATGAAACTAAAATACTTATTAGCTTCACTAAAATATAATTCTAATTCCCAATTGCTTGCTTAAATCTGTACTTAGATTTCATAAGCTAGCATTCCTTTTCAAGCATTTATTTGGATCCACAAATTCTATGACATACCATGTACATAGTTTCTTCCAACATTTGAATACGTTTTGTCATCCAATTGCCATATGTACCAATATGCAGTCATTGCTTGAATTATAGACTTGAGCATTACGATTATGCATGAGGTTTCAACACAATTCACACCATGAATTTGCTTGTAACCTTTAGCAACTAATCACGCTTTGTGTGTGAACACAATTTTATGTTTGATGGTTTTTATCCTTAAAACAAACTTGCAACCAATAGGTGTGAACCTATTCTTGCAAATCAACAAAATTTCAATTTTGTCATCAAAACATTAAGTATGTTTTATGGCCTTTAACCATTTAAAACATTTGAGTCTATATATGGCCTCTAACCATTTTAGGGAATCTGGGTTTCGTCATAGCTTTCTTACAAGTCACAAACTCATTAATCTACATGATAATAGTTTGACTGCAAGTTGTAGGTTTCTTCACTATCTAATAGAAGAATTGCATAGTTTCAGTGACCTGAACTCCATGTTTCTTCACTATCTAATAGAAGAATCTCATAGTTCCAGTGACTTGAACTCTATGCCTACTAGGGTATAGAACATCAAACAATAGAATATCAATAGCCACTTGAAAGTCCTTTGAATATTCTGTTCTCCTTGAAGCACTTGTAAAGTCTTCTAAGAGATGTCTATTCTTTAAAGCCACTTCTAAAGTCCTTAAAGAATAAGTTCGGATTTTCTGAAGCACTTCGAAAAGCCTCCGGAATGTCCGTTTATGTTTGTTTTTCGCCTCGAAGACTTTCGAGGTCTATTTTCTCCCACTTGTCATTTTGGAAACGAATCCCAAAAGGACATTATTTCGAGCAAACAAACATTATGTTCTCAAAATTCGTGGTAGAAACAATACCCTTGTGCCTCATTTGAATAAATCACAATGAAATATATATCTATACTTGGGCCTTAGTTTGTCGAAATGACAAACACTAAGCTCCCACTGAGTTTTGCAACTCTCTAGATATATTTTATGAAAAGTTATTCTGAAATTACTTTTCAATAGTTTTGACGAATTTGGTTTAGTTTGGTGGTAGTTGAGCATTTTGTTTTAGAAATTATAGGAAAAGTCTTTATGATCCATCATTGATCGAATCAAGTACTAATTGACTTCGATTATTCCAACTAAGATATGCCATATCTTATGGAGCTAGATTGTGAAATTACAACACACAATCATTGATGATCATATTTGGTCTCAAGTAATCATTAACATGATCTAACCTAGATCTTTATGATTTCTTACCAAGTGGATTTTATACTTCTGAATCTTTGAACTAGCCAAACAGATTCAACTTATATCACATTTGAGTAAATAAACCTATATTCACTCAAATCCATGTGAAATAATAAAGTCATAAAATCTTTCTTTAGCTTTGAACTCCATTGTCTAGGCGTTCTAACAATAGTTCATATCTTTTGTTACTTTCAACAAGTAAGACTAGTTGTCTTAAAATGATCTAGAAATCAATCAACTTTCAGAAGTCCATCAAAATAGAGCTTATGAATGTTAACTTGTTGATATGGTCTAAGCAACAATGCCAAAGATTTGTGGAACTCAAATCAAGGGGTTGATTTGAACCTAGTAAAGTTCTTTAAAGAGTTGTTTGTTTTAATCAAGCATATTGACTCAACCTGTAATTGACCATTTCATTCAAATAAACAAACAAACGTTGTTTTTGTTTTTCTTTGAATGTGAGTCTTTCTGTGTTTGAAGCAGAAATTTAGGTATGCTGATTATGGAACAAAATAGCCATTAAGTTCCAGCCTTTGAAAGGACTTAAAACAAACTTAGATGACCCTACAATTAATGTAGCATTGCCATGCTTCATTTCCCACTTGTAGGTCATTAGTGTATCCTAGCTTCCATTGTTTGAGTTATTACCAAAGTAAGAACCTCAAGCGGTATATGATACCAAGGAAGTTTGATTGCTAGGTCACTTCTCTTTAAACATAAACTTATAGGTAGAAACGGAATCGTAAATTCCTTTCATTGTTCCTCGTTTTCCTATTTCTTGTACCCTTTCTTATAGTCTTAAGAATTGAATTCTTTAGTGTTGACTTTTATACTTTGTTAGACATGTCCAATGTCACCAACAAGGTTCTTTACCATTTATGTTGAATATTTTGTTTCAACTAGATGATCTTACCAGAAGCTTCTAAAGTTCTCTAAGCATCGATCTATTCAAATGTCTAGGGACTAGACTCATTCGAGAATTAAATGGACAAAGATATTAGGTTGTTAACCATTGGTAAAGCTGAGCGTATTAAACTCAATGCTTTATGATCTCAAAACTACAGTGTATTTTGAATTCACAAGCACCAATTGGTTTGCCATTCGATTTTGATATTCGAAAACAACCATAAAAGTCGCTATAAGAAACGTACATTTTAAATTGCTCACTTTCTCTCTTTTCCGTGAATCGTTCTTGGATTCACTACCAATCGAGGAAATTTACTGTTACCTTTCTAAAAGGATTTATTGCAGTGCAAGATATTTAATTATAAACAATAATTAAAACATACATTGAAGCATGCAAAGTCTAAACATTTATCATGAATAATAACTTGAAATTAAAGCAACCATGCAATTCAAACAAGTTATTAGCATTTTATTCGAATTATGTGTTCCGGCAGGTGTGAATAAAATGATTCCAAGACCCTAAATCATTGAAGAACTAAGCACAGTTTGTCGACTTAATCCTAAAACATTTTAGGTAAGCAAAAAGCCTTTTGCTAATAGTCTAGAAACTACTCTTGGTTGATAGGTACGTCTAAGAACTTATTAGGTAAACCTATCGATTTTGCCACGACATAAAAGGACTCCTTACTTATATCGTTGAGTTTTACCAAAGCTAACATGTACTCACAATTATTTGTGTACCTTGCCCCTTTAGGACCAATAAGTAACACCTCGCTGAGCGAAAACTATTACTAGATTGATGTAAAGGATATCCAAGCAAGTGTATATTTTGGCATGGCACCTTTTAACTCAATTTTTAAGTTTGGAACTTAAGGCTCTTACTATGTTGGTTAGATTTTAAGTGAACTAAAATCCTTAATCATGCAACATAATCAAGCTTTTGATCTCATGCATTTTAAGACATATTTAAAACAATAAATAACTTAAAACATGCATAAGATATTTGTGATCTAGTATGGCCCGACTTCATCTTGAAGCTTTGACTTCAAAGTCCGTCTTGAAAATCTCCGTGGGAGGCACCATTTTCTTCAAATAGGATAAGCTATAACTAATTACAACTATTTGATGGTTCGCAGACCATATTTGAATTGAAAAATAACTTTGGTACTTTAGACCAATTACATTCAAATTAATGGTACGCATACCATATTTTCTATCCTATTTGGGCCATACTAGTCACTTCATAACCTGCAAAACAGTACATATACAATATATACCATTCACCCATTCATTATCATGAATGGCCCACATAGCTGGTTAGTAAAACACATTATGCATCACGTAAACATTTGCAGCAATTAATCAAGGGCACCAATAATCTACCAATTATTCAGTCCTTATTAATTCTAATCAAGTTGTTTTAACCTTAAGGATTTGTAGACCTAATCAAGAGTTTATGACTAAAATACGCTCCCACTTAAACCAATAAATTCATATGCTTTACTAATTTTAAACATAAAAATGTATTTCTAGTCTAACCGGAAACATACAAATTTAATTAAAATTTAAAGCTCATATAAACTTATAATTGAATCCAAAAAATTTAATTTAATTTCAGTCGTATTTAAATTAATTCATGATTTTCATTTTAGTAAAATAATTAGAATAAATAAAATTTATTATAATTACAATATTCAAAATTAAAATCCAAGAAAATAATTTAAATTATTAATTTTAAAATTAATTAAAATTACGTGAACTGGAATTTTCAAATTAAACATTCAAAACGATCTTTAATCGTAACGCAAACACCCTACGCGTTGCACGCCCATGGGCCGCACGCACACAGCCATTGCTGGCCATGTGCGCGCAGCCCATGCGCTCGTCGCATAGCTGCTGCATCCCCATCGCAAGCCTCCGCACGCATTGGTGCTCGCTGCGCGCGCCAGCGCTCATCGCACGCGAGCTATCGCTCGCAGTGCGCGCGCGACATCGCTCGCTGGGCGCGCGACATCGCTCGCTGGGCGCGCGACATCGCTCGCTGGGCGCGCGACATCGCTCGCTGGGCGCGCGACATCGCTCGCTGGGCGCGCGACATCGCTCGCTGGGCGCGCGAGCCATCGCTCGCTGGGCGCGCGACATCGCTTGCTGGGCGGGCGACATTGCTCGCTGTGCGCGCGAGCAATGCTGGGCGCAGCGCTCGTGGCACGCGAGCTTGCGCTCGCTGCGCGCGAGGCTGCGCGCTCTTGTGCGAGGCAGCGCGCGTTGTGGCGCAGCTTGCTTGCTGCCCACACGCGACTGCCTTGGCTCGCCCTTCGCCCATGGCCATTCGTCCATTGCTCGTGGCACACGACACAAGGCAGGGCTGCTGCCTTGTGCTCGTGCACTACGCCCTTGCTCATTGCATTCGTGCCGCACGGGCGACGAGCTCCCTTGCTCGTCGTCGCATGCCCGCATTATACAACACCCCTTAAGGGTAACACGAAGCGTCCATTGCTTTGTACGTGCAAGTTATATGAACGAATCGCATAAAAAATTTAAAATTTATAAAATTAATGACAAATTAATAAATATTATTAATTTCATAATTTTAGGGCGAAAAATCGAAAATTTATTATCCAATTGATTTCCGATTGTTATGGATTCAAGTCTAGGTCATAAAAATTTAAAATTTATCATAAATTTACAATTTTTATGGTGGTTTTTAATCATAGGTTTCTAATTAAATTACAATTAATTATGAAAATCAAATTAATTCTAAATTATTCTAATTTTCAACAAATTAATCATAATTACAAATTAGATTGCATAATTAACAAGACTAGGCATTCAAACTTGTTAAACATATGCAGTAGGTCAATCAAAAATTCAAGATTTATCAACAAGAATCGCAAATATTTAATTTAACATCTTAAATTTACGAAATTTTGCATTCGAAAAACTAAAACCTTCGAAAAGTCATAGTTAGGCTTCGAATTTGAGAATTCTGGGTTCGGCAGAAAAATATTATTTTTGTCAAAATTTTAGAATGCCTTTTACATGCGGAATTGACACAAAAATCACTCAATTCGGATGAGTAACGAAGAAACTGCCGAAAAACTGCGTACGTATAATTAAATAAACGCAATTTGCAATTAATTAACAATTACGAAAATTAATCACCCCTTTTAATTCTTGCAAATTTGTAATATTTAACCATGTTCATGCAATTTAGATTATGAAAATAATAAGGGGCTCGTGATACCACTGTTAGGTTATGATACATATGACAATTCATAAATCATGCGGAAAAACCATAAACCCAGGAAAACATATTATTTACACATAATCATTTAGCATAGATTAGATGCATACTCTTTGTTGCGTGCCTTCCCTAGCTGCGCCCGAACCGAACAAGAACAAGTCTTTAGGACTCCAAGTGTCATCCCTCCGTAGATAGTCCACAGCACGTCCGGATCCGCCTTAAGATTGACCAACTAGAATCGCCCTTAAGGTACTATTATTTTCGGCACTTTATAGGCAAATGTGTGACTGAATTTTTCTCTCAAAAACTCACTTTGAATACTTTGAAACTTGTTATAAATTGTGAGCCCTAGCCTCATATTTATAGGGGTATGGAAAGGGGATCGAAATCCTATTCAGATACAAATTAATTAAACCTAGAATCCTACAAGAACTCTAATTCAATTAATTTATCAAATAGAATTAGGAATTTAATCATTAACCGAACTCTGCATGTTTTAGGAAACGTGCACGAACACAAACACTTGCACACACACGCACGGCAGCCACGATGGGCCCCCATGCGTGCGCGCGAGCAGCAGCCCACGCAGCGCCCGCGCGCGCTGCGCGCTGCGCGTGCTGTGCGCGCTGTGCGCGCTGCGCAGCCTGCTGGGCCTGGCCTTGCGCTGGGCCTGGCGTGGCTGTTTGTGCGGCGCGCTTGGCTTGCTGGGCGATGGCCTGGCTTCGTGCTGGGCCTCGTCCGGCAGGCCTCGTCCGATGCTTATTCGTACGATGCGCTTCCGATTAAATTTTCCGATTCCGGAATTCATTTCCGATACGAACAATATTTAATATTTCCGATTCCGGAATTAATTTCCGTTTCGAACAAATATTTAATATTTCCGTTTCCGGAATTATTTTCCGATTCCGATAATATTTCCGATTCTGACAATATTTCCGTTTCCGGCAATATTTCCGATTCTGGCAATATTTCCATTTCCGATAATATTTTCCGACACGTACCATGTTTCCGTTTCCGGCAACATCTACGACTTGGATAATATTTATATTTCCGATACGATCCATATTTCCGTTTCCGGCAATATCATCGTTTCCGGAGTATTCATTCCTTGCCTGTGACGATCTTAGCTCCCACTGAAACCAAGATCCGTCGGTTCCGAATATTCATAGATGGAGTATTTAATAATATTAAATACTTGATCCGTTTACGTACTATTTGTGTGACCCTACGGGTTCAGTCAAGAGTAAGCTGTGGATTAATATCATTAATTCCACTTGAACTAAAGCGGCCTCTAGCTAGGCATTCAGCTCACTTGATCTCACTGAATTATTAACTTGTTATTTAATACTGAACCGCATTTATTAGACTTAACATAGAATGCATACTTGGACCAAGGGCATTATTTCCTTCACGATTATTGAAGTATTCAAGGTAAGATTTTTAAGCAAAAATCAGCCAAACACTTGCACCCGGACGATTCTAGTTGGTCAATCTTGAGGCGGATCCGGACGTGCTGTGGACTATCTACGGAGGGACAACACTTGGAGTCCTAAAGAATTGTTCTTGTTCGGTTCGGGCGCAGCTAGGGAGGGCACGCTACAAAGTGTATGCATCTGAATTATGCCAAATGATTATGTGTAAATAATATGTTTCCTGGCATTATGGTTTTTCCGCATGATTTATGTTTATTCATATGTATCATAACCTAACAGTGGTATCACGAGCCTCTTATTATTTTCATAATCTAAATTGCATGAACATGGTTAAATTTTACAAATTTGCAAAGAATTAAAGGGGTGATTAATTTTCGTAATTAATTGCAAATTGCGTTTATTTAATTATATGTACGCAGTTTTACGGCAGTTTCTTCGTTACTCATCCAAATCGAGTGATTTTTGTGTCAATTCCGCATGTAAAAGGCATTCTAAAATTTTGAAAAAAGGAGTATTTTTCGGCCGAACCCAGAATTCCCAAATTCGAAGCCTAACTATGACTTTTTGGAGGTTTTAGTTTTTTGAACGCAAAAGTTTGTAAATTTAAGATGTTAAATTAAGTATTTGGGATTCTTGTTGATAAATCTTGAGTTTTTGATTGACCTACAGTATATGTTTAAGAATTATGAATGCCTAGACTTGTTAATTATACAACCTAATTTGTAATTATGATTAATTTGTTGAAATTCGAATAATTTAGAATTGATTTGTTTTTCATAATTAATTAATCATTTAATTAGGTACCAATGATTAAAATCCACCATAAAAATTGTTAATTTATGTTAAATTTTAAATTTTATGACCTAGATTTGAATCCATGTTAATCGGAAATTAATTAATTAATAAATTTTCGATTTTTTTATGAAATTAATATGTTTTATTAATTGTCATTAATTTTAAATTAAAAATTTTAAATTTTAGGAAAACGCTCATGAATTTTGCACGCACAAAGCAATGGAAGCTACGTGTTACCCTTAAGGGGTGTTGTATAGTGCGGGCACGCGACGACGAGCAAGGGAGCTCGTCGCCCGTGCGGTACGAATGCAGCGAGCAACATAGCGTAGCGCGCGCGCAAAGCAAAGCTGTTGGCCGTGTGTGCTATGCGATGGGCGTGGGCGTGGGCGAGGGCAAGGCAAGCGAGCAGTCGCGTGTGGGCAGCAAGCGAGCTGTGCCACAGCGCGCAGTGCCTCGCGCATGCAAGCATAGCTCGCGCAGCGAGCGATGGCTCGCGTGCAAGCGAGCGGTGCCTTGCGAGGGTGAGCAGCAGCAGACGCGACACAGCACAAAGGCTGCGCGCATCGTGGCCAGCGATGGCTGCGTGTGCGTGTAGCCTATGGCTGTGCGTTGCGTGGTGATGTGCGTGTTTTGTGCAGCGACCAATCGTGCGCACGATGGGGCTTGGGCACAAGCACAAGTGCTCGTCGTGTTACGATTAAATCGATTTAAATTTTAATTTGAGATTTTCAGTTCAAGTAATTTTAATTAATTTTAAAATTGATAATTTAAATTGATTTCTTGGATTTTAATTTTGAATATTATAATTATTAAAAAATTTCATTTATTCTAATTATTTTACTAAAATTAAAAACCATGAATTAATTTAAATTCGACTGAAAATAAATTAAATAAGTGGATTCAATTATAAATTTATATGAGCTTTAAATTCTAATTAAATTTGTATGTTTCCGGTTAGACTAGAAATACATTTTTACGTTTAAAATTAGTAAAGCATATGAATTTATTGGTTTAAGTGGGAGCAATTTTAGTCATAAACTCTTGATTAGGTCTACAAATCCTCTAAGGTTAAACAACTTGATTAGAATTAATAAGGACTGAATAATTGGTAAATTATTGGTGCCCTTGATTAATTGCTGCAAATATTTATGTGATGCATAACGTGTTTTACTAACCAGCTATGTGGGCCATTCATGATAATGAATGGGTGAATGGTATATATTGTATATGTACTGTTTTGCAGGTTATGAAGTGACTAGTATGGCCAAAATAGGATAGAAAATATGGTCTACGTACCATTAATTTGAATGTAATTGGTCTAAAGCACCAAATTTGTTTTTCAATTCAAATATGGTATGCGTACCATCAAGTAGTTGTAATTAGTTTAATTATAGCTTATCCTATTTGAAGAAAATGGCGCCTCCCACGGAGATTTTCAAGACGGACTTTGAAGTTGAAGCTTCAAGATGAAGTCGGGCCATACTAGATCACATTTATCTTATGCATGTTTTAAGTTATTTTGTTGCTTTTAAATATGTCTTAAATATGCATGAGATCGAAGCTTGATTATGTTGCATGATTAAGGATTTTAGTTCACTTAAAATCTAACCAACATAGTAAGAGCCTTAAGTTCCAAACTTAAAAATTGAGTTAAAAGGTGCCATGCCAAAATAACACTTACTTGGATATCCTTTTTTCATCGATCTTAGTAATAGTTTTCCGCCATAGCGAGGTGTTACTTATCGATACTAAAGTGGTAAGGTACACAAATAATTGTGAGTACATGTTAGTTTTGGTGAAACTCAACGATATAAGTAAGGAGTCCTTTTATGTCGTGGCAAAATCGATAGGTTACCTAATAAGTTCTTAGACGTACCTATCAACCAAGAGTAGTTTCTAGTCTAAATACATAATGTGCTTAATTCTTCAATGGTTTTTAGGATCTTGGAATCATTTTATTCACACCTGCCGGAACAATAAAATCGAATAAAATGCTAATAACTTGTTTGAATGGCATGATTGCTTTAATTTTCAAGTTATTACTCATGATGAATGTTTAGACTTTGCATGCTTCAATGTATGTTTTAATTATTGTTTATAATTAAATGTCTTGTACTGCAATAAACCCTTTTAGAAAGGTAACAGTAAATTTCCTCGATTGGTAGTGAATCCAAGAACAATTCACGGAAATGAGAGATGTGAGCAATTTAAAATGTACGTTTCTTTTAGCGACTTTTATGGTTGTTTTCGAGTATCAAAGTCGAATGGAAAACCGATTGGTGCTTGTGAATTCAAAATACAATGTAGTTTTGAGATCATAAAGCATTGAGTTTAAACGCTCAGCCTTACCAATGGTTAACAACCTAATATCTTTGTCCATTTAATTCTCGAATGAGTCTAGTCCCTAGACATTCGAATAGATCGATGCTTAAAGAACTTTAGAAGCTTCTGGTAAGATCATCTAGTTGAAACAGAATATTCAACATAAATAAAACGGATTTTTCATGAAATACCCCTCAATTTTCACGAAATTCACCAAATGCCCCTCAACTTTCAGAAATTCACCAATTGCCCCTCACCTTTAATATAATACCCAAACTACCCTTACTAATGACGCGCCGTTAGTCCGCCGTTAGCCTACTTTTCTAATTCACCAAATGCCCCTACAATGTAACTTATTTCACCAAATACCCCTATTTTAAAATATAATTCACCAAATGCCCAAATGTAAAATTACCTTTTTAAAGCCCAACGGCTAGTTTTTTGGGATTGAAAAATAGTCGTAGCTTATTGTTTTAGTATAAATAACCCTGTTCTGAGTGTTTATTTAGTCATCAAATTGTTTTGTTGTAGTTTCATCTCACTTTGTGTCATGAGTTATCATTCAAAATCATCATCCACACATAATGAGTCCACATATGTTAGAGTCCCAAATAAAATCTGTTATCGTGGGAGGAAATTTGTCATTCGTAGCTCCGATACAACACTCAATCCACAAAGGGTATACTACAAGTGTGATCCAAGCAACAATGGCGAATATGCTTAATTATGATGTTTTTGATCCATACTACATATTGTTTCAGTATATCTGTCACTATATGAAGTTATTTTTGAATGGTGAATATGATAATTATGATGTTTTTGAATGGTGAATATGCTTAATCTAGTTTGATAAATGATGTTTTTTTGTGTGTTAAATATGCTTAATTTGTTCCTGATATTTTTAGTACACTTTATTTCTGACACATTTGAAACTATTAGCAGCAGAAATGCTAGTTTAATTACAATTTCATGAGGAAGCAGTTTAGTTCCCAAATAGGGAGTAATTAACAAGAGAAATACGCAACAAGGCAGCACAAGTAAGCATCACAAGTAGCTGCTTCAATTTGTTGTAAAGACAACATAGTAGCACCCCAACTTCCTAGAGGTGCTATAGGACCTTTAAGCACGTACAAAAACAATTCTTTACCCGGTGTAAATAGATTCGTCAAATATTGCAATCCAAATGTTTTGAACTTTTCATTGGTCTGTTTTTTATCCTGTGCTGCAGTTGGAATGACATTGGACATGTCTAGCAAAGTATAAAAGTCAACACTAGAGAATTCAATTCTTAAGACTATAAGAAAGGGTACAAGAAATAGGAAAACAAAGGAACAAATGAAAGGAACTTACAATTCCGTTTCTACCTATAAGTTTACGTTTAAAGAGCAGTGACCTAGCAATCAAACTTCCTTGGTATCATATACCGCTTGAGGTTCTTACTTCGGTAATAACTCAAATAATGGAAGCTAGGCTACACTAATGACCTACAAGTGGGAAATGAAGAATGGCAATGCTACATTAGTTGTAGGGTAATCTAGTTTGTTTTAAGTCCTTTCAAGGCTGGAACTTAATGGCTATTTTGTTCCATAATCAGCATACCAAAATTTCTGTTTTCAAACACAGAAAGACTCACATTCAAGAAAAACAAAAACAATGTTTGTTTGTTTATTTGGATGAAATGGTCATTTACGGGTTGAGTCAATATGCTTGATTAAAACAAACAAATCTTTAACAATAAAACTTTACTAGGTTCAAATCAATCTCTTGATTTGAGTTCCACTAATCTTTGGCATTGTTGCTTAGACCATATCAACAAGTTAACATTCAAAAGCTCTATTTTGATGGACTTTTGAAAGTTGATTGATTTTTAGATCATTCAAGACAAGCTAGTCTTACTTGTCGAAAGTAACAAAAGATATGAACTATTGTTAGAACGCCTAGACAATAGAGTTCAAAGCTAAAGAAAGATTTTATGACTTTATTATTTCACATGGTTTTGAGTGCATATTAGTTTATTTACTCAATGTGATATAAGTTTAAATCTGTTTGGCTAGTTCAAAGATTCAGAAGTATAAATCCCACTTGGTAAGAAATCATAAATATCTAGGATAGATCATGTTAATGATTGCTTGAGACCAAAAATGATCATCAATGATTGTGTGTTGTAATTTCACAATCTAGCTCCATGAGATATGTCATATCTAAGTGGAATGATCGAAGTCAATTGGTACTTGATTCGATCAATGATGAATCATAAAGACTTTTCCTATAATTTCTAAAACAAAATGCTCAACTACCACCAAACTAAACCAAATTCGTCAAAGCTATTGAAAAGTAATTTTAGAATATCTTTTCATAATTATATATCTAAAGAGTTGCTAAACTCAGTGGGAGCTTCGTGTTTGTTATTCAACAAACTAAGGCCCAAGTATAGATATATGTTTCATTGTGATTTATTCAAATGAGACACAAGGGTATTGTTTCTACCACGAATTTTTGAGAACATAATGTTTGTTTGCTCGAAGTGATGTCCTTTTGGAGATTCGTTTCCAAAATGACAAGTGGGAGAAAATAGACCTCGAAAGTCTTCGAGGCGAACAACAAACATAAACGGACATTAAGGAGGCTTTTCAAAGTTCTTCAGAAAATCTGAACACTTATTCTTAAGGACTTTAGAAGTGGATTTAAAGAATAGACATCTCTTAGAAGACTTTACAAGTGCTTCAAGGAGAACAGAATATTCAAAGGACTTTCAAGTGGCTATTGATATTCTATTGTTTGATGTTCTATACCCAAGTAGGCATAGAGATCAAATCACTGAAACTATGATATTCTTCTATTAGATAGTGAAGAAACCTACAACTTGCATTCAAACTATTATCATGTAGATTAATGAGTTTGTGACTTGTAAGAAATCTATGACGAAATATTAATTCCCTAAAGTGGTTAGAGGCCATATATAGACTCACTGTTTTAAATGGTTAGAGGCCATAAAACATACTCAATGTTTTAATGACAAAATTGAAATTTTGTTGATTTCCAAGAATAGGTTAACACCTATTGGTTGCAAATTGTTTTAGGGATAAAAACCATCAAACATGGAATTGTGTTCACACACAAAGCTAGATTAGTTGCGAAAGGTTACAAGCAAGTGCATGGCATGGATTGTGTTGAAACCTCATGCATAATCGTAATGCTCACGTCTATAATTCAAGCAATGATTGCATATTGGTACATATGGCAATTGGATTACAAAACATCTTCCTCAGTCAAATGTTGGAAGAAACTATGTACATGGCATGTCATAGGATTTGTGGATCCAAATAAATTCTTGAAAAGGAAAGCTAGCTTATCAAATCTAAGTACAGATTTAAGCAAGCAATTGGGAATTGAAAATGTATTTTAGTGAAGCTAATAAGCATTTTAGTTTCATAAAATGTACATGATTCTTATAGATGTATAAGAAGTTTAGTGGGAGTACATAAAAACTTAATTGGTCCTATGTGTATCACACACATATCTCTCTATTGTGAAATAACATTCAAATGCTAATGACTTAGATTTGAAATTCTTCATCAATGATGGACCAAGGCGAAACTTAGTACATACTGGGTATTAAGATCTATTTACAAAGATCTTATGATATTTTTTTGGATTAAGTAATGGCATTTACTAAATCAAACACGAAAGACTCCATTTGAGATATTCGATCCATATGAATAAATCTAAGTAATGAATGTTTGAACTATGTATAAGCATTTAAGAGAGATTCTTAACCTATATTATATGTCAAAGAATTTAGCTGGATTTAGTATCTACTGAAACTAGATAAGCTAAAGTTACATGAATAGAATTCAATTGGGAATTATTCTGCAAAAGAATTTATCATGTATGATATAATATAAGGATCGCCAAAAATGTATCGTATGACTTTAGGCATGACGAACATGTACCAATCTCTATTGATCTAAGTAAAGATCAACTAGATTGAGATCAAGAAAAACTGATGGTACTTGAAGAAGTACATAGGAATAGTTCTTGATTCAAGGAAATAAAGATATGCTAAATATTGATGCTACACGCATAAACACTGGCAAAGGATCAAGCAAGATTCCCTTGGAGTTAACCATTGGCAAGGACGAGCTATAGAGCATCGTGTTTTGAAATGGCAACATGGATTGGAGACCATGAGTTGTTGCGTGGGAAATTAAATATTAATTTCTATGTTCTAAGATAAAGCTGGAAAGTCTTCCACATATCCGTGAACTGCTTGGTTAAGTAAATCCAAACAAAGCGTCACTAGCAACCTAAACAGTTGAAGTAAAAGTAATTATTGCCTAAGAAGCAATAAAACAGGGTTGTTTAAAGTTCTTCACTGAACTTGGGTAGATCACCTATCTGCTGGCTTGATGGTTCTTCATTGAAAAATGCGTAGAACCACTCTTGAAGCAAGAAAAACGTCTGCTAACTTGATGGTTCTTCATTGAGAAATGCGTAGAACCAACATTATAGCAAGAAAGACTTGATCACAAAATAAACATACTCAAAAGATCTTATCATCTATCTCGAAGAACATTCGATGAAAAGGATATTAAGATTGGCAAAGCATGATAACTAAACCTATGCAACAAGTGAAAAACAACACTCACATTGTGGCACTGGAAATCAAGCATAGCTTTGAATTCCATGAACTGTTTTAAAGATGGGTTTGAGGCCCATGGTTGTAAAACATAAGGGTTGAACATTTATCATATATGAAATGTATTTTCATATTCCATTTAATCTGGGTTTAGTATTAAATGATGAGTCCCTTCAATTTGACAATATATTCAAGATAGACTTTCAGGACCAGTCCTGTGACTAAGAAATGTCTATCAAGTGAACTTGAATGTCAAAAGTTGAAAATGGTCCCTGGTCGGAGTTTTCTATAAAGATGGACGCATAGAAAACGTTAGACGACTAGAATGCAAGATGACTAGTAGTTCTGTTTCTTGAACTATGTGGACATGGCAATGTCATAATCATTTGCATAGATACTTACTTTGGGAAGACTAGTATCGGACAGACCTATGAAACTTTACTGTAAGAGATGAAAATCTGTCATAAGTAAATTTCATTAAAATTATTAGACACTAAATCCTCAATACCTGAGTGATTTGAGATTACTTGTTTGAGAACTGCTTACTTTGACGTTGACCAACCGTCACACCGTAAAAGGAGGCTATAAAGGCAACGCTCAGGTAATCACCTATCAAACGAAGTCTAATCTCAAGATCGCAAGATTGGGATTGTCCTCCCATAAATCGGGATGAGATGCTTAAAAGTTGTACAAGGCCACTCGTAGAGCTAGAAACTGTAAAATGCATGGCCGTGCTCGGATGAATCATAAGATATGAATATCTGTTTATTTGATCAGTTGAACTCTGAAACCGAGAAACACCTCTGGACATAATAAGGATGACAACTCTTACCTTATGTTCAAGAGCAAGCATCGATTGATAAAGGAATTAGGAAATGAACACTTGTCCCTAACGACAAGTGGGAGACTGAAGGAAATAATGCCCTTGGTCCAAGTATGCATATAATGTTAAGTCTAATAAATGCGGTTCAGTATTAATTAACAAGTTAATAATTCAGTGAGATCAAGTGAGCTGAATGCCTAGCTAGAGGCCGCTTCAGTTCAAGTGGAATTAATTATATTAATCCACAGCTTACTCTTGACTGAACCCGTAGGGTCACACAAATAGTACGTAAACGGATCAAGTATTTAATGGAATTAAATACTCCATATATGGATATTCGGAATCGACGGATCTTGGTTTCAGTGGGAGCTGAGATCGTCAAAGGCAAGAAATGAATACTCCGGAAACGATGATATTGCCAGAAACGAAAATATGGATCGTATCGGAAATATAAATATTATCCGAGTAGTAGATGTTGCCGGAAACGGAAACATGGTACGTATCGGAAAATATTATGGGAAATGGAAATATTGTCGGAATCGAAAATATTGCCGAAAACGGAAATATTGTCAGAATCGGAAATATTCTCGGAATAGGAAAATAATTTCGGAAACGGAAATATTAAATATTTGATCGAAACGGAAATTAATTCCGGAATCAGAAATATTAAATATTGTTCGTATTGGAAATGAATTCCGGAACCGGCAATTTAATCGGAAGCGCATCGTACGAATTAGAATCGGACGAGGCTTGCCAGACGAAGGCCCAGCACGAAGCCAGGCCCGCGCCCAGCAAGCCAAGCGCCCAAACACGGAGCTACCACAGCCTCGCCAGGCCCAGCTGATATGCATGTTTTATATAGTATTTTTACCCCCGTCCCTTAGTACTTTTATGTGTCAAACGTGCTCTTAGGAGCCGTTTCTAGTACTAATGTGTGCTATTGAGTGTGCCTTGAGTTTAAGGTTTGATTATGAGAAATTGGTCTTTTTAGACCCGTTTCATGTTGATCTAGGCCACTATATGAGCCCGAGGAAGTTCGGGACCTCCATCGTCGACTTTAGGGAGCCTTGGATGCTTATGGTTGAGCCCCGGGAGTTAGTGATATGCATGTTTTATATAGTATTTTTACCCCCGTCCCTTAGTACTTTTATGTGTCAAACGTGCTCTTAGGAGCCGTTTCTAGTACTAATGTGTGTTATTGAGTGTGCCTTGAGTTTCAGGTTTGATTATGAGAAATTGGTCGTTTTAGACCCGTTTCATTGTTGATCTAGGCCACTATATGAGTCCGAGAAGTTCGGGACCTCCATCGTCGACTTTCGGGAGCCTTGGATGCTTATGGTTGAGCCCCGGAAGTTAGACTCAGTGATATGGGCGAGCTACATTGAAGATTGCAAATAGCCCTGGAAGCTGTGGGCGAAATGCAACCATCGGGCGGAATTATAAGCAATATGAAATCATCAACGCGCGCCCGATCGGGCGCAGCTCGCCCGATCCGGATCGGGCGGTCAATCTGGAGGTTGTATGGAGAGTTCATAAACCGCCCGATCGGGCGGATTTTGGCCCATCGAGTGGATCGCCCGATCGGGCGAAGCGACGCCCGATCGGGCGACGCCAAGCCCCAGCACTTATGCGCGAGTTTTCTTTCCGTTCTTTGGGCTTTATTTTGGGCAAACTATATAAGCAAGCCTTAATTGTTTTTAGAAAACACTTTTATTTTCCAGTATTGAAGCTTAGTATTACTTCCTTAGCCTAATTTTCTCTCTAGTTTAGGCAAAAACACTTAGTTTAATTCTCAATAAAAATTCAAGCTTTCATTATTCATTGTTCTTCAATTAGGTATTGCTTCTCGTTCTAATTTAGTTTATTGCTTTAATCATGTTTTCTATTATGTTAATCGCTTTGTTATTTATTATCATGAGTGAGTAGTTTAATTTCTAGGGTTTAGGGGATCCATGAATGCATGATTGGGATTATATGTGGACATGATATTTGATTTATTGATTATAATTTCTATAGCTTATTATTATTGCTCGTCAATTCTGTTCGGTCGGACTATTTTGATTTGAGTTTGATTAACCTTGGATTATGCGCCGAGAGGTATAAATCTAATGTTTTTGATCTGTGGCTATTAGATAGGAATTATTTCTAGTACGTAGCGAGAGCCCGCTAGTTGTTCTATCCTAAGGAATTCATAAGATTCGAGAGATGCATGTTTTCCTAGTTATGATTGTTAATTGTTTGTCATTGTTCGTTATCCAATCCCGGTCTGCATTTATGGTGAACCGCTGCCCTAGATTCCTTTAATATTGTTATTTTCCGATTTGATTATTTGCTTTAGTTTAATACACAACCCAATCCAAACTCTTGTTACCAGTAGTCTAGATTAGTAATTTAATGGTAGAAAGAACGCCTGTTTCCCTGTGGGTACTATCCCTGCTTCCCTTGCTATATTTTTAGTTGGTGAACGTTAGGTTTATCTTTGATAGGAGTGCGATTTAGCCTGTCAAATTTTGGCGCCGTTGCTGGGGAAACGGTTTTATTTTCTGTTATTAATTGTTTTTCTAGATTATTGTTTGTTACTTCTCAAGGGACTCCTGTTCCTTGAGACCGGATCTCACGACTGTTTTCTAGTTTTTGCTTGTTTATGCCCAGGACTGTCCATACCAGCGATCTGACTTCGTTCGATCCTGAACCTGAACGGACTTTCCGTAGACGACGTAGATTCGTTGAACAGTTGAGAGGCCATTCTGACTCTGAATCCAACTATCTGATTAGCAATCTATTCCATACAGATTCAGAGATGGGTGACCAAGCACCACCACCGCTACCCCCACTTGTGCCAAGGCTTACAGACTATTCTAAACCAAGTCTTTCTATGCTTCCCAAAGCAATCATGCCTTCCATTGCGGTCGAGAATTTCAAGATCGAACCCCAGCTGATAAACATGATCGAGAGACACCAATTCGGTGGGGAAAAGGGTGAAGATCCCAATCTCCATATTCAGTCTTTCATTCAGTATTGTGCCACCATTAAGTAGAAGAATTTAACACCGGAGCAGACCATGGAGATACTCTTTCCATTTTCATTGAGTGGGAAGGCAAAGCTATGGATTAACAGTCTCAACCGCGCAGCTATGAAAATCACCGATTGGAATTCCTTGGCCCTTGCGTTCTATGTTAAATATTTCCCACCTGAGAAGACAGCCCGTCTAAGGGGACAAATATTAGGTATCTCTCAACAAGCGGATGAGAGTTTGTTCGAGGTTTGGGAAAGATTCAAGGACTTGCAAAGAGAGTGCCCACACCATGGTTTGGAGGATTGGTTCCTGGTTCAGCAGTTCTATAATGGTCTGGGTAATGAGTCTAGGTGTCTTTTGGATTCAGCTGCCAGTGGGAGATTTATGCAACTGGAGGTGCCTAGAGCTTTAGAGGTGATTGAGGAAATGGCCATCCATAGTGCCCAATATGGAAATGCTAGAGGTTTTGTCGACCGGGGTGTTAAGCATGAGATGAATTCTATTGAACAGCTTACTGCTCAGCTAACTTCCCTACATCACAAGCTAGATAATATACAGATCGCATCCTCCCAATCCGCCCAACATGCTAGTGTCGCTGCAATGAGTGCCCAATCTGCTAATGTCTGTAATAGTTGTGGGATGCAAGGCCATTATGCACAGGAATGCCGGAGCTCCATCGAACAATGCAATGCATTCCAGTCCTACAAGCAAAACAATCCGTATTCCAACTCATACAATGAGGGGTATAAAAACAACCCCCTATTATCATATAGGAGTACTAATGTTCAGAAGCCCCACCAGATTCAACACCCTCCACCACCACAACAACCCTACCAACCGCGGAGTAACTACAACTCGCAGCCTAGTGGACCACCTGGCTTTCCTCCACAACCTCAACCCACACAACCTGATCCCATGCTTGTAGAGATGAGGAATATGATGTTGGAATTGCAGAGATCTCTGAGCGAAAAGGATGCCAAAATCGATGCCCTCACTGCTCATAACAAGATCATGGATAAACAGTTGGCACAAATGGCTACCGCTCTTGCAGAGAGACCCAAAGGTCAACTCCCTTCACAGCCTGTGACCAGAGAGTCTGTAAATGCTGTCACTTTGCGGAGTGGATATGAGTATGATGGGCCACCTATGACTATAGAGGAAGGGGTTGAAGTATCTGTTAGTGGTGTTGTCCAAGAGAAAGTGAGAAGGTGGTCAAGGATAAGGAAGCTGATACAAGGGTTGAGACGAAAGTTGAGATACAAGTTCCACCTATCAAACTTCCCTTCCCTCATCGTCAGCTAAAGAACAAGCTAGACAAGCAGTTTGGTAAGTTCTTAGAAGTGGTAAAGAATCTGCAGGTAACGGTCCCTTTCACTGAATTGATTACTCAAGTACCTGCATATGCTAAATACATGAAAGACATCTTGACTAGGAAGAGAGCGTTTAGTGAGGTGGAGACTGTTGCATTTACTGAAGAATGCAGTGCCTTACTACGAAATAAGTCTCCACCCAAGTTGAAGGATCCCGGGAGTTTCTCTATCCCGTGTAATATTGGCAACCTTTTTATTGATAAAGCCTTATTAGATTTAGGTGCCAGTGTTAGTGTCATGCCCCTGTCTGTATGTGCTAAGTTGAACATGGGTGATTTAAAAGTTACCAACATAACTCTGCAAATGGCTGATAGATCTGTAAAATACCCCCTAGGTGTTTTAGAAGATGTGCCTGTTAGAGTAGGTAAATTCTTTATTCCTGTTGATTTTGTTGTTTTAGACATGGAAGAGGATAGGCAAATTCCTATTATTTTAGGTCGGCCTTTCCTACACACTGCGGGGGCAATCATAGATGTCAAGAATGGCAAGCTGACCTTAAATGTGGGGGATGATAAGGTTACTTTCAATTTAACCCATGTTGCCAAGAGCCCTATGGTAGAGGAGTCATGTTTTGGAGTCAATGTTTCTAATGATTATTTTAATACCGAATTGACTCATACTAACTCTAATAACTCCTCGGAAAAAGCACATGTTTCAAATTGTTTTGCAGGTGGAGGTGATCGGAGTATGGACTCTTCGGCATGGGTTCGAAAGAAGGGACGGGTTGATGATGCCGCGACCCAAAAGGCCGAAAGTTCTGTAAACAGTGGACACCGTATTCATGATCAGGGTCGTGGTCTGTCACTTCCCGCACCACATAGCTCATCCAAGGCAATCGATGTGACACCAGATGGCACCATCTTTGGTGCCCCCATTCGATGAGCTGTCGTGGCTCTCATCCCTTTCATGACGATTGTCTGCGCATAAACGGAGATTGTGTAATGGGGACATTACATCAATCTAATAGGGGATGAGTATTTCATTATCCATTTATTGCTTTAGTAGTATAAGTTTGATTTTTGATTCTAATTTTTGTGTGTTTAGTTAGTATTTTCCATACCTACGTGTGTTTAAGTATTGTTTTTGGTGTTAGTGAGGCGAGAAGAGGGCATTACGCTGTTTGGGTGTTTAATAATGTGCAGGCCTAAAGCTCCAAGTTCAAGAAAGTGAAATTACGTACAAGGCCAAGCACGCTGCGAACCGCCCGATCGGGCGCTCATAGATGAAATTAATGCAGCTTATTTTTGCCCGATCGGGCGCAGCATGCCCGATCGGGCGGTCTGGCGAGTGGAACGCCCGAGTCGGGCGTTTGTTTGCCCGATCGAGCGCAGAAGTTGAGTGGAATGTGTTGTTCCTAAGTTTTGGTTGATGACACACACATATTGCAAACTTCCTGATTATGGTTGCTAAATGACTTTGAACAGGTAAATGCCCAAGTTTCTATTAGGATAGGAACTTGAATAAGCTGGTGAAGTTCCTGATGTACACTTGGAACAGTCACTGGAGTTCCAGAGCTGGAAGTTGTATCTGTTCCAGTTTGAAGTCACAAGAGGAGCAACACAGTTACATATCAAGAGTTCCGAATATCCACAAGAACTATTACAGACTCATAGCCAAGAGTTCCTGTGTTAGCAAGAGAGGAACTCATCAATGTTCCTTAGCTGGAACGTCTGAAGCTTCTGAGTTGCAAGTTCCAGACAAAGGGAAGACATAAAAGTCTAGGTAGTCTACTGTACTTAGAATTTTATGTAAATATTAATTATGCTAATGGTATATAGAGTACTCAAGGAACTTGTGATTTAATTAGGCCATTTATTTTATTGGAAGCAATTTTTATGGAAAACATTTACATAAATAAAAATAAGTTTTACATATTTAATATAAAATAGATTTACGTTTTATTTTATTTAAGCAAAACTTATTTTCCTAAAAATTCTCCTAAGTTTTTGTAGATAAATAAAATCTGTTTTAAAGAAATATTTTAGGGTTTGATTGAGTCAAACCACTAACTGCTTTATGGCTGAACGTGGGAAGTGGTCTTCCCCTTGTTCCTCAAGTCAAGGGACGTGGAGACCAAAGTGCTGGCAGTTAGCAGTTGAGGTTTTGAAGGGAACTAACCCTAGGGATAAACACTATAAAAGGGAAATCGTTTTTGGTTTAAGGTACACAAACATTCTAAGAGTTCTTGCTTTCCTAAAAACGTATTGTCTAAGATTTTCTAAAACAGTTTGTGTCCTAGTTAATTCAAAGTTCCTAAGTTCCTTATATCCACACAAAAGCATTATTAATATCTAGAGTTATCCAAACACGAATTATATTTTGTATTAGTGAGGATAGAGTTATCCTGTTTAGACTTAGAGTTTAAGTCTGAGAGAGAGAAGTTAAGGAGTAGTAATCGAAGTAGATTACTGTGAGGAACACGAGTTTGAGAGGAACTTGTGTTGGAGAGATTATTGTAATCGAGGCATTACTATAATAAAAGAATTCTCTTCTTGATTAGTGTCAAGAAGTTTTCACAATTGTTGTTATTGTCTTCTCTATTCTCAGTTCCTTGATTGTTTCTTAAGTTCCGCAATAAACTTTATCAAAGTTCTAATTACAATTCACCCCCCCCCCCTCTTGTGCGTGTTCCTACTGGAATAACAGTTGGTATCAGAGCCAGTACTCACTAAAACACAGGAAACCCTGTTTGAGTCAAGTTCCTGAAAGTATGAACTCACAAGAGAAACTGGAAGAAGGTTACTCGACACAAAGGCCACCTATGTTCAATGGCAAGTTCTACTCATACTGGAAGAATAGAATGGAGATATTCATCAAAGCTGAAAATTACCAAGTTTGGCGTGTAATTGAAGTTGGAGACTTCGAGGTAACAAAGACCAATGCTGAAAACGAGGTAGTTCCTAAACCAATGTCTGAATTTTCTAAAGAAGACTTTGATAAATATGAGATGAATGCCATGGCTGTCAAAATCTTGCATTGTGGGCTTGGACCTCATGAACACAACAGAGTCATGGGGTGCAAGAACGCAAAACAGATTTGGGAACTACTTCAAGTAACCCACGAAGGAACTAATGAAGTTAAGCGTTCCAAAATTGACCTTTTGATGTCTAAATATGAAAGATTTGAAATGCTTCCAAAAGAAACTATTCAAGAAATGTTCACTAGATTTACTAACATAACCAATGAATTAGTTTCTCTTGGTAGAATCATTCCCACAGATGAACAGGTAAGAAAAATACTAAGAAGCATGCCACAAGATGATCGTTGGAGAACAAAGGTCACTGCACTGTTTGAGACCAAGGACTTCACCAAGTTCAACATTGAACAACTTGCTGGTTCCTTGATGACACACGAATTGCATCTTGGAGCTGCTGTTCCTGAGAGCTCAAGAAGTCGAGGACTTGCTCTAAAGGCTGAGGAACTCGATGAATCTGAACCAGATGAAGAAGAGGCTGCCATGCTGGTCAGAAGAATGAGAAAGCTCTATAGGAACTTCAAACCAGGAAACCAGAAAGGAAGGAACTTTGCCAAGAAAATCACTAGTTCCAAAACTGAGCAAGGTTGCTTCAAATGTGGAGAAACTGATCATCAAATTCGTGAATGCCCTCTGTGGGAGAACGACAAGACCAGAGGAAAAGGGAAGGAACAGGTCAAAGATCGCTTTAACAAGTCTACCTTCAACAGACCAAACTTCAAGAAGGCCATGATAGCTGCATGGGGCGAAGCAACAGACTCAGAAGACGATGAGGAACAACCAAATGAAGAAACTGCAAATCTCTGCCTTATGGCTAGAACAGAAGGAACTGATCAAGTTCCATCAGAAGAAGTAAGTTCCTCCACTCTTCAGTGTCTCTCAAAGTCAAAACTAATTGAACTGTTGCTAGAAACTCTAGATGATTACAAAAAGCTAAGTATATTAAAAGCACAAAGTGATAGAGCCTTGGAACTCAGTAAAGACCACATAAATTATCTGAACAATATTAGATCTGATGTCCAAGGCAGGTTCTTTGAATTACTAGATAGAAATACCTCTATTAATGAGGCATTCGAAAAAATTAGAAATGAAAACATCCTTCTACAAGTTCAACTCAGTCAATATAAGATGTTTAATCTAAGTTTAGATCCTACAAAATCCTTGGAAATCAACATGGGAGTTTTTAACATCGACTTAAAAAATTTAAACAAAGATCTGATCACCACAAAGGAACAAAAAGAGAAACTGGAAAGGGAACTATCCATGGCCAGGGCACAGAGACAACCACCTAAAGTTCCTCCCAAATGGATTGAGAATGCTCAATCTAAGAGAACAGAAGGATTGGGCTTTAACCATAAAACTAGTCATAAGAAAAGGTATGTGGATCTTCCTAGTGTAAAAGTCTGTTTCTCATGTGGAAGTGGAAGTCACATAAGTACTGAGTGTTCCAAGATGAAGGAACAGGATCAAAGAAACATAAAATATGTAAAGCAAAAATGGGTTAAGAAGTCTGAAGTTATAGTTGAAAAGGAACTCGAGGAAACCCGAGTTCCTATAACTAACCTTTGATCTCTTTACAGATTCTAGTGAAGGGGAACAGCTCGTGGTATCTCGACAGCGGGTGTTCCAAACACATGACAGGAGACAAATCTAAATTCCTCTCACTAGAAGCCTACAATGGAGGAACTGTGACCTTTGGAGACAACATGAAAGGAGAAATTGTTGGAATTGGAAAAGTTGGAAGGTCAAGTTCCTACGCCATTGAAAATGTATTTTTAGTCGAGGGTTTGATGCACAGTCTACTAAGCATCTCTCAATTCTGTGACAAAGGAAACTCTGTAAGTTTTACTTCTGAAAACTGTCAAATCATAAACAATAACACTGGGAAGGTTATTTTGGAAGGAACTCGTAAAGGGAACACATATTCTGTGGATCTCAATACAGTTCCCAGGAACAATCTAACCTGCCTCAGTGCCCTTGAAGAAAATTCCCTACTATGGCACAGGAGGTTTGGACATGCTAGTTTCTCTCTGCTTGACAAACTAAGATCAAAGGAACTGGTTCGAGGACTCCCCTCAATCAAGTTCCTAACTGATAAAGTGTGTGATGCATGTGCAAAAGGCAAGCATGTCCGAAGTTCCTTTAAATCTAAGAAATTGGTAAGCACCACAAAACCATTGGAACTCATCCATATGGACTTATGTGGACCAATGAGAATTCAAAGCAGAAGTGGGAAAAAATATGTATTAGTTATTGTTGATGATTACTCTCGCTTTACTTGAGTCATATTTCTAACAAGCAAGGATGAAACGTTTGATGAGTTTGTTACATTTTCAAAGAAAATCCAGAAAACCACAGGTCACCAACTGATCCATATAAGATCAGATCATGGAACAGAATTTGAAAATTACAAATTCGATGAATACTGCAAGGAACAAGGTATGGACCACAATTTCTCAGCTCCCAGAACTCCACAACAAAATGGAGTTGTTGAGAGGAAAAATAGAACCTTAGAGGACATGGCAAGGACCATGCTAATAGCCAGTTCCCTGCCTAGGAACTTCTGGGCTGAAGCAGTCAATACTGCTTGTTACATTATAAATAGAGTTATGATTCGAGCAATCCTAAACAAAACCCCCTATGAGCTACTAAAAGGTATAAAACCCAACATCTCTTACTTTAGAGCCTTTGGCAGCAAATGTTTTGTCCACAACAATGGAAAAAGGAACTTGGGGAAGTTTGATGAAAGAAGCGATGAGGCAGTGTTCCTAGGATATGCCTTAAATAGCAAGGCTTATAGAGTTTATAACAAAAGATCTATGTGTGTTGAGGAAAGTGTACATATAATATTTGATGAATCTAACAAAACTGACATAGTACAGGAACAAGAATTTTTCGAGATTGGTTTATCTCGTGCTGCAGAAAATGATGAGGAATTCCAACCAAGCAAACACACAGCCAGAGGAACTGCTCAACAAAATCAAGAAGTTCCCGTACTAGAGGAACAAGCAGAAAACCAAGAAGATCCAGAAGCAACACCAGAGGAACCCCACAATGACCAACAGGGAACTCAGGTCATAGAAGGAACTGACGAAAATGCCACAACACCAGTAGCTCAATTTCAACCTAAACCTTGGAAGCATCAAAAGTCCCACCCAATGGAACTCATTGTGAGTGACATCAGAAAAGGAACTCAGACAAGGTCACAACTAAGGAACTTTTGCGCATTCCACGCGTTCCTCTCCATATTTGAGCCAAGAAATCACACTGAGGCTCTGGAAGACGCTGACTGGATCATTGCCATGCAAGAAGAATTAAATGAATTCAAAAGAAACAAGGTATGGCACTTGGAACCCAAACCAAAGCACCAGAAGGTGATAGGGCTGAAATGGGTGTTCCGGAACAAGAAAGATGAACATGCAACAATCATAAGGAACAAAGCAAGGTTAGTGGTCAAAGGTTATAACCAACAGGAAGGTATTGACTTTGAAGAAACATTTGCACCTGTTGCTAGATTAGAAGCCATTAGAATCTTAATTGCTTTTGCTGCTTTCATGGGTTTTAAACTTTATCAAATGGATGTTAAATGTGCTTTCTTAAACGGTTTCTTAGAGGAAGATGTTTATGTGGAACAGCCCCCTGGATTTGAAAATCCCGAATTTCCAAATCATATTTACAAATTAGATAAGGCTCTCTATGGACTAAAACAAGCCCCTAGATCTTGGTACGAGAGATTATCAAAGTTCCTCCTTCAAAATGATTTTAAAAGAGGTAGAATAGACAAAACCTTATTCTTAAAATCTAGAGGAACTGACTTGTTAGTAGTTCAAATTTATGTTGATGATATATTATTTGGAGCAACTAATGAAAATTTGTGCAAGGATTTTGCAAGCTTGATGAGCAGTGAATTTGAAATGAGTATGATGGGGGAACTCAACTTCTTCCTTGGTTTACAAATCAAGCAAACCGAGGAGGGAATCATGATACACCAACAAAAGTATGTAAAGGAACTCCTAAAGAAATATGAGCTAGAATCAGCCAAAGTAAATCACACTCCCATGGGAACTGCTACCAGATTAGACACTGATCCAAATGGGAAAAGTGTGAATCAAACGAAATACAGAGGTATGATTGGATCACTATTATATTTAACAGCCAGTAGACCTGACATTTCTTTTAGTGTAGGACTATGTGCAAGATTTCAATCGAATCCAAAGGAGTCCCATCTAACTGCGGTGAAAAGAATACTAAGATATCTCAAAGGAACTGATGACCTATGCCTATACTATCCAAGAAGTGGATCTTTCGAGCTAAGAGGATATGCGGATGCTGATTATGCAGGTGACTTAGTGAATAGAAAAAGCACATCAGGTATGGTACAGTTCCTAGGTCCATGCATGGTTTCTTGGGGTTCCAAGAAACAGAACACTGTTGCTCTATCCACAGCTGAAGCTGAGTATGTAGCTGCTGCAGCTTGTTGCTCACAAATTCTATGGATAAAACAACAGCTAAGAGATTTTGGTATTATCTATGATTGTGTTCCTATCTATTGTGATAACACTAGTGCTATTTGTATTTCAAAAGATCCGGTTCATCATTCCCGAGTCAAACACATCCACATTAGACACCATTTCCTTAAAGATAATGTTGAGAAAGGTTTGATCAAATTAGATTTTTGCCAAACTGATCACCAAATTGCTGATATTTTAACTAAGCCTTTGAACAGAGAGAAACATGAGAAAATGAGAATGGAACTCGGAATGATCAAGCTAAGGTAATTGCCAAATTGAAGTTCCTCTAAGGCAAAAGCAAAAATCATGGTACATATAGACTACGGATATTTCATGAAATACCCCCGAGGTTTAAGTTAATTCACCAGGTACCCTCGTTGTTTCAGTAATCTACCAGGTACCCCTCAGGTTTCATTTTCTCGCATGACTTAACCCTGCCGTTAAGTGGCCGTTAGAAAAAAAAATTTCACCAGGTACCCTCGTAATTTATTTCACCAGGTACCCCTGAGGTTTTTTAGATTTTCACCAGGTGCCCTTGTGCTTTATGGTAATTTCACCAGATACCCCTGCTCACCAACGGCTAGTTTTTTTAAAAAAAACTAGCCGTTGGTAAGCCTTCTCTATTTAAAGGGGGAGCCGCTGCAACTCTTCACTACAAGTTTCTGTTCTTCCCCTTAACCAACTCATATTTTCCCTAATTCCCAACTCACCTTCAAATGAGCTTATATTCTCAATCCCAATCTTCTTCTACAACGTATGAATCCTCATACGTTGTAGTTCCAAACAAAACATGCAACATATGTGGGAAAAAATTTGCAATAAGAAGTTCTGAAACAATGAAAAATCCTCAAAGACTATATTACAAGTGTGACTTATGTGACAACTTCAAGTGGTGCAAGGGAAGCATTAAGCAACCACTGCCAATCAGAAACAACAGAGGTAGCACAAAGGAAGGAGAAATTGAAGAAAACAGAAGCTTGGATGAAGAAATTCACCAAATGAAGAAGAAACTCAAGCAGCAAAAGAAATTAATGCATGGAACTATCAATATTGGCATTGTAATGTTTTTTATTCTAGTATTTGTAATGAGAAAGTGAATGATGACATTTCATCAATAATATGATATTTCATTTCCGAATTAAGTAGCTTTACAAAAGTGTGCCCCCGACACGCAAAAACTTTAAGTGTAGCTCTACAAAAACTTGCTCCCATTGGCAAAAGATATACATGATAAGTTTAGCAAAAAGTTATGCATAAATCACAAAATCAAGTACGCTTCCTTTTTCCCTTACTTGATGCATTACGTTGTTGCTGTGAACTGGAAGCACCTTGATCTCCCCCTTGCTGTGAACCAGCTGCACCAGAACCAGCTGCACCAGCAGAACCAGAAGCACCAGCAGCAGCAGCAGCATCCTTCTTTTGCTTTGCTGTGGCCCCACCTCTGCATGTCCTTGCATTGTGTCCCACCTCCTTGCACTTACCACACCTCACAGTGCTATTTCTCTTTCCCCTTTTTGGATCATGTTTACCTATTTTTCTCAGTTTAGGGGGTCTACCTGATGCTCTCTTCATGGGTGGTGGGAGGATAATAGGAAGGTCAAAAGAAGGCCATTGGGTTGGGTCAGGCATGGGGTGTATGTGCTCTGAGTAAGTTAACTTGTATGCTTGCCCTTTGAAGTAGTGAGACACAAAATCAGTAGCCTCAAGTCTTTGGTGGTAAATAACCCTAAGGCCATGTCTGCAAGGTATGCCAGATATTTGCCATACACCACAACCACAAGTCCTTGCATCAAACTTAATAGGGTATTTGACAGCCCCCTCTTTCACTTCATATTCCCCTCCCCCCAGCAACTGTTACAGAACAAAACCTGGTGAAACTAGCCGTTGCTGAGCAGGGGTATCTGGTGAAATTACCATAAAGCACAAGGGCACCTGGTGAAAATCTAAAAAACCTCAGGGGTACCTGGTGAAATAAATTACGAGGGTACCTGGTGAAAAAAAGTTTCTAACGGCCACTTAACGGCAGGGTTAAGTCATGCGAGAAAATGAAACCTGAGGGGTACCTGGTAGATTACTGAAACAACGAGGGTACCTGGTGAATTAACTTAAACCTCGGGGGTATTTCATGAAATATCCGTATAGACTATTACAAACACAAAATCTTGTGTGCAAACATAGTTGAAGCTTACCATCGTGGCAAATTCACTCACACTCCAAATGAGCAAGGTAAGCAGTTCCTTTCAAACTAGTTAAGTCAGAGATACGAAATTAAGCAAGTCAAAGTCAAACACAATTTTTTTTTCATTTTCCTTTTATTTTTATCTATTTATTTTTTAAAATTCAAAACCGAATACCCATATTCAAAGAATGTTTGGAACGGTTCCATTGGCAATAAATAGGAGAAACTCTTCCCTTTCCACATTCAATCCATGCAACCCCCTTTCTCTCTCTCCCACACGCCTTCTCCACTGACATCACCTCTCCTTTCACCTATAAAAACCTCCACCATGGTTCTCACAAGCAACAACACTGATCTCACATCCCTCAAACGAAAGAGAAACCCTTCATCTCCAGTTCCCATGGATACCTCACCCATTCAATCGTCAATTCCTCTTCGATCCCACAATCCAATGCTCGCAATCACTCAGGGGGAACAAACCGACACTGACATCGAAATGAAATCCCCAATCTCAAACCCTAGATCCTCCACAAGAAAATCCAAAAAACAACGAGTGGAAGCTTCTGGTGAAAACATCGAGGAAACAGAGGAGAATGCTCAAACTCAGGGGGAAGCAAAAGGGTCCAAGAAACTCACTGCAAAGGAAAACAACCTGGTCGAGGGGTTCGCAATCAACTCAACATGGTGTGAAGCCACGAAATTTAAAGAGTTGATGGAAATTCTTGAACAACAAAAATGGGTAAGTCTGTTGAGTACCTATGCCAAATCCCCCTTAATTCCTGAAGCTATGAAAGAATTCTGCAAGAACTTTGCATGTGTTGATAATGTATGTTCAAGTAAAGTGAATGGAACTCGCATCGAATTTGATGCCTCTTATCTGGAACAGCTGTTTGGTACACCCAATAGGGGTTTTGATATGTGGCTCAAAGGTCAAATCACAGTGACCATAGATAATGTAGATGAGAAAGATATAGTTGGTTCCATTGGAGGAGATCCTAAAGTATCCACCTCCACCTCACACAACTGCTTTTCACCTCTTCAAAAATTACTGTTTAATATTGTGTGGAGATGTGTAGTTCCTCGAACTCAGAAAAGGAACATAGCAAGTCTGTTTGATGCATGTCTCATGTATTGTCTTGAAAGGAAAATTCCCATAAACTTTCCTGCAATCATGATCAAACACTTATCCACCTGTATCCCCAAATTCAAAATTCCATACTCCTCCCTTCTTACAGAAATCTTCAAAAGCTTCTCAGTTGACCTTAGCCCATACTTTGTGATTCCCTTAAAATCCACCCAAATCCTTCAACTTGAAATGCTCCATCTATTAAATCTTAAAGTGGTTCAGGGTAAAGTCATTAGGGCTGGAAAGGAAGAGAAACAAGATGAGGAAGATCAGGAAGGAACTGTAGTTAAAGAAGAAGTGGAGGAGGAGGAGGAACTCGAACAAATAGAGGTCCCTTTATCTCGAGGGAACAGGAAGAGTGTAGGAAAAAGAAAGAGCTTGAGGGTGGCAATGAAGGAGAACAAGAAAAGAGGGCCTGTCTTCATGGAAATAAATGAGGAAGGGGATGTCAAGGAGATGCCCATAGAGGAGGATGCTGTTCCACTGAATCAAGAGGAACTGCCTGAAACTGTTGGGCCAAGAAAAAGGACACCCAGATCCTCCAAAAAGTCCAAAGCTCGTCGTGTTCCATCTGAACAGGAACATGTTCAAGATCATGGGGGTGCCTGGAACACAAAGGATGATCAGATATTGGAGCTGAAGGCAACAGTTGCTCGTCTGGTGGAACTACAGGAGGGAACAGATCACAGGATTAGCTCAATGCAGGCCCACATAGGTGCATTGGTTACAAGTGTAAAGACTCTCCAAAACAATCTTCACCACTACTCAGAACAAGCCAATGCAACTCGTGCCACAATCCTCACCAAAATCAACAATCTGGAATCTTTTGAGGAGACTGTGATAGAAGAAACTGCTGGTTCTGGTTCCCCATCCCAAGCCTAAATCACCTATCCCATGTTTCTTTTATCTTTTGCCATGGAACAATCTTTTTAATTTGCTTTCGGTTTGTATAATTTTCAAACTTGGGTATTTGTTCCATCTTATTTTGACTTGCTTGGTTACACATATCTGTGCTTTCTAGTTTTGATCATTACTGCTTGCTTTCAATTTTTTGTATGAGTTGGCTTAATACTTTGAGGCTAGCTTAACTTGCCAAACGTTGATCGTGGGGCACTGTGTTTGGAATGGCTATATTTCGTGCTATGCTTTTTGTTGATGTCAACAGGGGGAAGTCAAGGGTGCAAACTTCCAAGGCACACTCAATCCCAGTTCCTGCATCAATCTCTCTGAATCTCTCTTTTGCAAGTGTTGTCATCACCAAAAAGGGGGAATATTGTTGTTCCTAAGTTTTGGTTGATGACACACACATATTGCAAACTTCCTGATTATGGTTGCTAAATGACTTTGAACAGGTAAATGCCCAAGTTTCTATTAGGATAGGAACTTGAATAAGCTGGTGAAGTTCCTGATGTACACTTGGAACAGTCACTGGAGTTCTAGAGCTGGAAGTTGTATCTGTTCCAGTTTGAAGTCACAAGAGGAGCAACACAGTTACATATCAAGAGTTCCGAATAGAGTTCCTGTGTTAGCAAGAGAGGAACTCATCAATGTTCCTTAGCTGGAACGTCTGAAGCTTCTGAGTTGCAAGTTCCAGACAAAGGGAAGACATAAAAGTCTAGGTAGTCTACTGTACTTAGAATTTTATGTAAATATTAATTATGCTAATGGTATATAGAGTACTCAAGGAACTTGTGATTTAATTAGGCCATTTATTTTATTGGAAGCAATTTTTATGGAAAACATTTACATAAATAAAAATAAGTTTTACATATTTAATATAAAATAGATTTACGTTTTATTTTATTTAAGCAAAACTTATTTTCCTAAAAATTCTCCTAAGTTTTTGTAGATAAATAAAATCTGTTTTAAAGAAATATTTTAGGGTTTGATTGAGTCAAACCACTAACTGCTTTATGGCTGAACGTGGGAAGTGGTCTTCCCCTTGTTCCTCAAGTCAAGGGACGTGGAGACCAAAGTGCTGGCAGTTAGCAGTTGAGGTTTTGAAGGGAACTAACCCTAGGGATAAACACTATAAAAGGGAAATCGTTTTTGGTTTAAGGTACACAAACATTCTAAGAGTTCTTGCTTTCCTAAAAACGTATTGTCTAAGATTTTCTAAAACAGTTTGTGTCCTAGTTAATTCAAAGTTCCTAAGTTCCTTATATCCACACAAAAGCATTATTAATATCTAGAGTTATCCAAACACGAATTATATTTTGTATTAGTGAGGATAGAGTTATCCTGTTTAGACTTAGAGTTTAAGTCTGAGAGAGAGAAGTTAAGGAGTAGTAATCGAAGTAGATTACTGTGAGGAACACGAGTTTGAGAGGAACTTGTGTTGGAGAGATTATTGTAATCGAGGCATTACTATAATAAAAGAATTCTCTTCTTGATTAGTGTCAAGAAGTTTTCACAATTGTTGTTATTGTCTTCTCTATTCTCAGTTCCTTGATTGTTTCTTAAGTTCCGCAAGAAACTTTATCAAAGTTCTAATTACAATTCACCCCCCCCCCTCTTGTGCGTGTTCCTACTGGAATAACAGAATGCCCGATCGGGCGAAATTATTTTGCCCGATCGGGCGGTTGATGAAATTTTCGAGGAAAAGTCAAGGATGATTCTGGGCAGGAAAAAGTCAAGAAAATGAGCATTCGCAAATCGCCCGATCCGGATCGGGCGAGGTGCGCCCGATCGGGCGCGCACGCATGAAAAGAAAAGGATCGCATCCCGCCCGATCGGGCGGAATGTCGCCCGATCGGGCGCGACGCGATTTCAGCAATAAACCACGATTCCACCCTTTCTTTCTTCACTTCCTCTTCATCTTCAACCTAATTTTCTCTCACTTCCTCCATTAAACCCCAACTTCCAAAAACTTCAAACCACCATATCTCCCTCAAATCTCCACCAAATTCAACAATTCTTTCATCAAAATCATCCTCTCATCATCCTCTACAACCTACACCTAACCGATTTGAGTTTTCTCTCATCCCCACAAAATCCCCAAATTCACCCAAAAAGCTCAAAAATTCAGATTTTTCATCAATGGCAAATAGACCACAAAGAAAATGCACGATGGTATCAAGAAATCAACATGAGGCTTCCACGAGCCGAGCTCGGGAACCTCCACCACCACCTCCACCACCGCAATTCGAGCCCGACACGGATTTTCCGGATGTCATCTTTATTACGGAGGAGCAACGAGCACGATTCATGCACCTCAAATTGAGGGAGGTAATCCCTACTCGCTTTATATGTCAAAAATCCTTGCATAAAATGGGAATTGAGCGTGATGTAAAACGTGTTTTTGTTGGTGTTGGTATGAGTAACATGTATAGTATGCTCCGTCTCACATTTAGATGGTTGACTCTAGAATTCTTGAGTAGTTTTAATGTGCGTAGGGATGGTTATCGAACCGTGTCATCGGTTCAATTTCGTGTGATGAATAGAACCTACACCATGAGCTTATCTGATTTTGGTAGGATTTTTGGATTGTCTACCACATATAGTAGGAAGCCTAAGGAGACCCATAACAACTGCACCATGTGGGGAAAGCTTACGGGCAATGATAATCCCGGGAGTATGCAACATTTGCATGCTTCCAAGATACAACACCCGGTACCCATTGTCTTTTACAGGTTCCTAGGATTTACAATCTTTGGTAGGGATGAGACCCAGAACATTAGGAGTATGGAGCTAGAGATCCTAGGTGGCTACGTTTCAGAAGGAGAGGAGAGCTACAAAATGAACCTTGCACATCACATGGCCTCTCAATTTTACTCCATAGCCACTTCCACACATACTACCAAAATTACCATTGGTGGGTTGATCACCCACATAGCCATGGCCACGGCCAACTTTACTGAGGCTAACCAGATTCCAGTTCTGGGTAGCAATTTTCTTGATTTGGCTTATTTTGCTGGACTCCGTAGGCTACAGGGGGAGCATGGGTTATTTAGGCCGGGAGCCATGTACTGGATGTTCGAGGGAAACGGGCTTTTCACCTTGCCTGACCCTCAGGGCCGCACTAGTTTCAGACCCGGTCAGGCTTATTATCTATTTGTTGGATTTGAGTAAGAGTCTCAGCCTGACCCCCAGCCCCAGCCTGACCCTCAGCCAGAGCTCCATCAGTACCAGCCAGAGCCTCGCACCTACTTCAGGAGGGGGCGTCGACACACGGGGAGGCCCCAGTGTGGCCCGGTAGTGCATGAGGAGCAGGGGTCCATTGATGAGAGGTTGAGCAGACTTGAGCTCGGGTTCCGGGAGTTCGCAGCTGATCACCAGAGGACCATGTTCCCATTTTATGATCAGTATGCCAGGCAGGGCTATATTGCCCCAGATTACGAGCACCCTACCTGGTATACCTATCCCGCGGAGGGATATGGAGCTCCGGGTTCTATGGGCACCTTCACACCCACCCAGTACGGAGGGTGGGGAGCGGGTCCTAGTGGGCATGGTGGCCGAGATGATGGTGATGATGATGATGATGGCGGCAATGGCCATCAATGATGGAGATGAGATCGAGTTGGTTCGATACCCTTGAGCCAATGAGGACATTGTCTGATTTGGTTTGGGGAGGGTTTCACATTACTTATACATTGTAGGTATGTTTTTCTTTTCTTTTCGCATTTCTTTATTTTGGTGTGTTTAATACTTTCTAGATTAGTTTATTGCTTTGAAAAAAAAAATACAAAAATACGTTCCGATGAATGCAAAATCATGCTTCCCTGTGCCCCTTTGATTGAAAATTGTTTTGATTCTTGGTGTTTGATGATGGGCAATGTAGATGTGTTAGCCATGATTTGATGTTCGATTGTTTTGATGCCTAAACATGAGTCAACTCCGACTAACTAATTGTGGACTTGGTGCTTGACTAGTTGACTTGGTTAGTATGTGTGATAGCTTCCTGGTGTGCCATTGATTTTGAGTATTGGTTTGCAACTATTAGTAATGTTTTATGACTCATATACATGCACATTGTGGAGGACGAAGGCATTTTTCTATTTAGGTAGCCTTCAGATGAAATTAGATACGTTTGTTCCCTCTTTTTCTACCCATGTTGTGCTTGTGCCATTTATTCGGTGACTAACCACATTACAAGCCCGTAAATTCCCCATTGGTTACTAGTCCCAAGCCTAGCTTGGGGAGCTAATAGTAGTGAGGTGAGGGAGTCGTAGTGTGGTACATTTTGAGCATATTGAGTATTGAAAAGGGAAGTTCTTCTTATCATGATTGTTGTTGAAAAAAAATGAAATGAAAAATGAATGAGATGAGGAGAATAAAAAAAAGAAATCGTGTGAAGGTTCCAAAAGAAAAAAAAAATGAGATTGAGCAAGAAAAAAAAAGAAGGAAAAATCGTTATTCTCAGGAAAATTCAAAGCATTGTTTCACTCAAGTATTGTAATTTCTTATCTTTATGAGTGATTGATTTTAATTGTGAAAGAAAGGCAAGAAAGTATAGTGTGGTTTGTTTTTTGTTTCATCATGTGTTGAGTGGGAAGTTGTGGTCATCATTTGTGGTTGATCATGGTTTTTCTAGGATTTATGCTCCCCAAAGCCAAGGCTTTAAGCTCACATTTTACCCAAATTTACCGCACCCCTACCTAAGCCTATCATTACAAGCTTTGAAGACCTTCCGACCTTTGTGCATAGAGTCATATTAATGTCAAAGTAGTTGTTTATCAATGCAAGTTATGACATGACACATTCCGAGTCGACTACTAGGTTGAGTGCATGTTTTTCTAGACACACGAGTGTTGTGAGTTTGGGAGGGCATTGTACACATATATGTTGGGAGGGGAGCGAACGGGTACATTTTTTATCCGCCACATAAATGAGTGACGAGTGTGTGAGCACTAGTCTTGAATTCCATTGTACAGTTGTGGTTCGCTTTGCGTGACGATTGTTGAGGTGGATTGGCGGTTGAATGAATTTGATTGGTTAACATTGATGCATGCTTGTTGGATTTTGCCTCGAATTATGTTTTTCATTTTTGAATTATGTCGGGGGTGAAGTTGGTTTTGTGTTCATCGATGATTTCCTTGCTTAGGGACAAGCAAGGATCTAGCTTGGGGAGGTTTGATATGCATGTTTTATATAGTATTTATACCCCCGTCCCTTAGTACTTTTATGTGTCAAACGTGCTCTTAGGAGCCGTTTCTAGTACTAATGTGTGTTATTGAGTGTGCCTTGAGTTTCAGGTTTGATTATGAGAAATTGGTCGTTTTAGACCCGTTTCATTGTTGATCTAGGCCACTATATGAGTCCGCGAAGTTCGGGACCTCCATCGTCGACTTTCGGGAGCCTTGGATGCTTATGGTTGAGCCCTGGGAGTTAGACTCAGTGATATGGGCGAGCTACATTGAAGATTGCAAATAGCCCTGGAAGCTGTGGGCGAAATGCAACCATCGGGCGGAATTATAAGCAATATGAAATCATCAACGCGCCCCCGATCGGGCGCAGCTCGCCCGATCCGGATCGGGCGGTCAATCTGGAGGTTGTATGGAGAGTTCATAAACCGCCCGATCGGGCGGATTTTGGCCCGATCGGGCCGACTATCGAGTGGATCGCCCGATCGGGCGAAGCGACGCCCGATCGGGCGACGCCAACCCCCAGCACTTATGCGCGATTTTTCTTTCCGTTCTTTGGGCTTTATTTTGGGCAAACTATATAAGCAAGCCTTAATTGTTTTTAGAAAACACTTTTATTTTCCAGTATTGAAGCTTAGTATTACTTCCTTAGCCTAATTTTCTCTCTAGTTTAGGCAAAAACACTTAGTTTAATTCTCAATAAAAATTCAAGCTTTCATTATTCATTGTTCTTCAATTAGGTATTGCTTCTCGTTCTAATTTAGCTTATTGCTTTAATCATGTTTTCTATTATGTTAATTGCTTTGTTATTTATTATCATGAGTGAGTAGTTTAATTTCTAGGGTTTAGGGGATCCATGAATGCATGATTGGGATTATATGTGGACATGATATTTGATTTATTGATTATAATTTCTATAGCTTATTATTATTGCTCGTCAATTCTGTTCGGTCGGACTATTTTGATTTGAGTTTGATTAACCTTGGATTATGCGCCGAGAGGTATAAATCTAATGTTTTTGGTCTGTGGCTATTAGATAGGAATTATTTCTAGTACGTAGCGAGAGCCCGCTAGTTGTTCTATCCTAAGGAATTCATAAGATTCGAGAGATGCATGTTTTCCTAGTTATGATTGTTAATTGATTGTCATTGTTCGTTATCCAATCCCGGTCTGCATTTATGGTGAACCGCTGCCCTAGATTCCTTTAATATTGTTATTTTCCGATTTGATTATTTGCTTTAGTTTAATACACAACCCAATCCAAACTCTTGTTACCAGTAGTCTAGATTAGTAATTTAATGGTAGAAAGAACGCCTGTTTCCCTGTGGGTACGATCCCTGCTTCCCTTGCTATATTTTTAGTTGGTGAACGTTAGGTTTATCTTTGATAGGAGTGCGATTTAGCCTGTCAGTTAGAATCAATGATATGGGCGAGCTACAATGAAGATTGCAAATCGCCCTGGAAGCTGAGGGCGAAATTCAACCATCGGGCGGAATGATTGGCAATTTGGATTCATCAACGCGCGCCCGATCGGTCGCAGCTCGCCCGATCCGGATCGAGTGGTCATCCTGGAGCCTATGTGGAGAGTTCACAATCCGCCCGATCGGGCGGATTTCGGCCCGATCGGGCCGACTATCGAGTGGATCGCCCGATCGGGCGAAGCGACGCCCGATCGGGCGACGCCAACCCCCAACACTTATGCGCGAGTTTTCTTTCCGTTTTTTAGGCTTTATTTTGGGCAAAGTATATAAACAAGCCTTAATTGTTTTTAGAGTACACTTTATTTTCTAGTATTGAAGCTGAAGGAAATAATGCCCTTGGTCCAAGTATGCATTCTATGTTAAGTCTAATAAATTCGGTTCAGTATTAATTAACAAGTTAATAATTCAGTGAGATCAAGTGAGCTGAATGCCTAGCTAGAGGCCGCTTCAGTTCAAGTGGAGTTAATGATATTAATCCACAGCTTACTCTTGACTGAACCCGTAGGGTCACACAAATAGTACGTAAACGGATCAAGTATTTAATGGCATTAAATACTCTATCTATGGATATTCGGAATCGACGGATCTTGGTTTCAGTGGGAACTGAGATCGTCACAAGCAAGAAATGAATACTCCGGAAACGATGATATTGCCGGAAACGGAAATATGGATCGTATCGGAAATATAAATATTATTCAAGTCGTAGATGTTGCCGGAAACAGAAACATGGTACGTATCGGAAAATATTATCGGAAATGGAAATATTGCCGGAATCGGAACATTTGCCGGAAACAAGAAATATTGTCAGAATCGGAAATATTATCGGAATCGGAAAATAATTCCGAAAACGGAAATATTAAATATTTGTTCGAAACGGAAATTAATTCCGGAATCGGAAATATTAAATATTGTTCGTATCGGAAATGAATTTCGGAATCGGGAATTTAATCGGAAGCGTATCGTACGAATTAGCATCGGACGAGGCCCGCTAGACGAAGGCCCAGCACGAAGCCAGGCCATCGCCCAGCGAGCCGCACGCAGCAACGCACGCCTCGACCAGGCCCAGCGCAAGGCCAGGCCCAGCCAAGGGCGCGCGCGCGCGCAGCACCGCACATGGGTTGTGCGTCTGTCGTGGGCCGCAAGACCTGCGCGGGTGCACGGCTTGTACGATGCGTGTGCGGGAAATCCTAATCCTATTAGGATTTGTGCAAAGATTCAAATCCTAATCCTATTAGATATGCTTCGTTATTTAGAGTCCTAATAAAGTTCTAATTAGCAAATCCACATCCTAGTAGGATTACAATTCCTTTTCCATACTCCTATAAATAAGTGCCTAGGGTCACAATTTATGGGTACGATTGAAGTATTCAAAGGGTAAGTTTTTGAAATATAAATCAGCCATACACTTGCAATAAGAGCCGAAAATCCTAAGCACCTTAAGGACGATTCTAGTTGGTCTAACTTGAGGCGGATCCGGACGTACTGTGGACTATCTACGGAGGGACGACATTTGGAGTCCTAAAGACTTGTTCTTGTTCGGTTCGGGCGCAGCTAGGGAAGGCACGCTACAACATGTATGCATCTATTCTATGCTAAATGATTATGTGTAAATAATATGCTTTCCTGGCTTTATGGTTTTTCCGCATGATTTATGAATTGTCATATGTATCATAACCTAACAGTGGTATCACGAGCCTCTTATTATTTTCATAATCTAAATTGCATGAACATGGTTAAATATTACAAATTTGCAAGAATTCAAAGGGGTGATTAATTTTCGTAATTGTTAATTAATTGCAAATTGCGTTTATTTAATTATACGTACGCAGTTTTTCGGCAGTTTCTTCGTTACTCATCCAAATCGAGTGATTTTTGTGTCAATTCCGCATGTAAAAGGCATTCTAAAATTTTGACAAAAAGAGTATTTTTCGGCCGAACCCAGAATTCTCAAATTCGAAGCCTAACTATGAGTTTTCGGAGGTTTTAGTTTTTCGAATGCAAAATTTCGTAAATTTAAGATGTTAAATTAAATATTTGCGATTCTTGTTGATAAATCTTGAATTTTTGATTGACCTACTGTATATGTTTAACAAGTTTGGATGCCTAGCCATGTTAATTATGCAATCTAATTTGTAATTATGATTAATTTGTTGAAAATTGGAATAATTTAGAATTAATTTGATTTTCATAATTAGTTATAATTTAATTAGAGACCTGTGATTAAAAACCACCATAAAAATTGTAAATTTATGTTAAATTTTAAATTTTTATAACCTAGACTTGAATCCATGTTAATCGGAAATCAATTAAATAATAAATTTTCGATTTTTCGCCCTAAAATTATGAAATTAATATTATTTATTAATTTGTCATTAATTTTGAAAATAAATTCTTAATTTTTATGCGATTCGCTCATATAACTTGCATGCACAAAGCAATGGACGTTACGTGTTACCCTTAAGAGGTGTTGTATAGTGCGGGCATGCGACGACGAGCAAGGGAGCTCGTCGCCCATGCGGTACGAATGCAGCGAGCAAGGGCATGGTGCACGAGCACAAGGCAGAAGCCCTGCCTTGTGTCGTGGGCTATGTGCAATGAGCGCATGGGCAAGGGCGAAAGCAAGGCACGAGCAGTCGCGTGTGGGCAGCAAGCGAGCTGCGCCACAGCGCGCACTGCCTCGCGCAAGCGTGCGGAGCCTCGCGCGCAGCGAGCGCAAGCTCGTGTGCCACGAGCGCAAGCTAACAAGTTAGGATGGCTCGCATGAATCGAGCGTTGGGGCGCGCAGCGAGCGATGGCTCGCGTGCATCGAGCGCTGGCGCGCGCAGCGAGCACCAGCTCGCGTGTTCGATTGATGCCTTGCGATGGTGAGCAGCAGCGATGCGACGCAGCGCATGGGCTGCGCGCACATGGCCAGCGATGGTTGTGTGCGTGTGGCCCATGGGCGTGCGTTGCGTGGGGTTGTTGCGATGCGATTAGATCGTTTTGAAATTTTAATTTGAAATTTTCAGTTTACGTAATTTTAATTAATTTTAAAATTAATAATTTAAATTATTTTCTTGGATTTTAATTTTGAATATTGTAATTATAATAAATTTTATTTATTCTAATTATTTTACTAAAATTAAAATCATGAATTAATTTAAATACGACTGAAATTAAATTCAATTTTTTTGGATTCAATTATAAATTTATATGAGCTTTAAATTTTAATTAAATTTGTATGTTTCCGGTTAGACTAGAAATACATTTTTATGTTTAAAATTAGTAAAGCATATGAATTTATTGGTTTAAGTGGGAGCTCTTTTTAGTCATATACTCTTGATTAGGTCTACAAATCCTTAAGGTTAAAACAACTTGATTAGAATTAATAAGGACTGAATAATTGGTAGATTATTGGTGCCCTTGATTAATTGCTGCAAATGTTTATGTGATGCATAATGTGTTTTACTAACCAGCTATGTGGGCCATTCATGATAATGAATGGGTGAATGGTATATATTGTATATGTACCATTTTGCAGGTTATGAAGTGACTAGTATGGCCCAAATAGGATAGAAAATATGGTCTGCGTACCATTAATTTGAATGTAATTGGTCTAAAGTACCAAAATTGTTTTTCAATTCAAATATGGTCTGCGTACCATCAAATAGTTGTAATTAGTTTAATTATAGCTTATCCTATTTGAAGAAAATGGTGCCTCCCACGGAGATTTTCAAGACGGACTTTGAAGTTGAAGCTTCAAGATGAAGTCGGGCCATACTAGATCACATTTATCTTATGCATGCTTTAAGTTATTTATTGCTTTAAATATGTCTTAATTATGCATGAGATTGCGGCTTGATTATGTTGCATGATTAAGGATTTTAGTTCACTTAAAATCTAACCAACATAGTAAGAGCCTTAAGTTCCAAACTTAAAAATTGAGTTAAAAGGTGCCATGCCAAAATATACACTTGCTTGGATATCCTTTACATCAATCTAGTAATAGTTTTCGCTCAGCGAGGTGTTACTTATTGGTCCTAAAGGGGCAAGGTGTTAGGTTATGATTCATATGACATTACATAGATCATGCGGAAACAACCATTAACCCAGGACAACATATTATTTACACATAATCATATAGCATAATTTAGATGCATACTCTTTGTTGCGTGCCCTCCCTAGCTGCGCCCGAACCGAACAAGAACAAGTCTTTTAGGACTCCAAGTGTCGTCCCTCCGTAGATAGTCCACAGCACGTCCGGATCCGCCTTAAGATTGACCAACTAGAATCGCCCTTAAGGTACTAGAAAATTTCGGCACTTTATGAGCAAGATGTGTTTTAATTTTCTCTCAAAAAACTCACTTTTGAATACTTTGAAACTTATGTATAAATTATGACCCCTAGGCCTTTATTTATAGAGTTATGGAAAAGGAATCGTAATCCTAGTAGGATACGAATTAATTGAAATTAGAATCCTACATGAATTCTATTTAATTAATTTATCCAATTAGGAATAGAAATTTAATCATACACTGACTCTTGTAGATTCAGGAATCACGCATGAGCACAAACTCACACACACACGGCAGCCACAAGGGCTGCCCATGCGCGTGCGAGCAGCAGCCCACGCAGCACGGCCCACGCATCCGTGGCCCTTGGCGCGCGCTGGGCCTGCCTTGCGGTAGGCCTGGGCGCTGCCTTGGCTGGGCTTGTGGCGCGCATGCTTGCTGGGCGATGGCCCCGGCTTCGTGCTGGGCCTTCGTCCGGCAAGCCTCGTCCGATGCTAATTCGTACGATACGCTTCCGATTAAATTTCCATTTCCGGAATCTATTTCCGATTACGAACAATATTTAATATTTCCGATTCCGGAATTAATTTCCGTTTCGAACAAATATTTAATATTTCCGTTTCCGGAATTATTTTCCGATTCCGGTAATATTTCCGATTCTGACAATATTTCCGTTTCCGGCAATATTTCCGATTCTGGTAATATTTCCATTTCCAATAATATTTTCCGATACGTACCATGTTTCCGTTTCCTGGCAACATCTACGACTTGGATAATATTCATATTTCCGACACGATCCATATTTCCGTTTCCGGCAATATCATCGTTTCCGGAGTATTCATTTCTTGCCTGTGACGATCTTAGCTCCCACTGAAACCAAGATCCGTCGGTTCCGAATATTCATAGATGGAGTATTTAATGCCATTAAATACTTGATCCGTTTACGTACTATTTGTGTGACCCTACGGGTTCAGTCAAGAGTAAGCTGTGGATTAATATCATTAATTCCACTTGAACTGAAGCGGCCTCTAGCTAGGCATTCAGCTCACTTGAACTCACTGAATTATTAACTTGTTAATTAATACTGAACCGCATTTATTAGACTTAACATAGAATGCATACTTGGACCAAGGGCATTATTTCCTTCAGTCTCCCACTTGTCCTTAGGGACAAGTGTGCATTTCTTAATTCCTTTGTCGCTCGATGCTTGCTCTTGAACATAAGGTAAGAGTTGTCATCCTTATTATGTCCAGAGGTGTTCCTCGGTTTCAGAGTTCAACTGATCAAATAAACAGATAATCATAGCCTATGATTCATCCGAGCACGGCCATGCATTTCACAGTTTCTAGCTCTCCGAGTGGCCTTGTACAACTTTTAAGCATCTCATCCCGATTTATGGGAGGACAATCCCAATCTTGCGATCTTGAGATTAGACTTCGTTTGATAGGTGATTACCTGAGCGTTGCCTTTATAGCCTCCTTTTACGGTGCGACGGTTGGTCAACGTCAAAGCAACCAGTTCTCAAACAAGTAATCTCAAATCACTCAGGTATTGAGGATTTAGTGTCTAATAATTTAATGAAATTTACTTATGACAGACTTTCATCTCTTACAGTAAAGTTTCATAGGTCTTGTCCGATACTAGTCTTCTCAAAGTAAGTATCTATGCAAATGATTATGACATTGCCATGACCACATAGTTCAAGAAACAGAACTACTAGTCATCTTGCATTCTAATCGTCTAACGTTTTCTATGCGTCCAATTTTATAGAAAACTCCGATTAGGGACCATTTTCAACCTTTGACATTCAAGTTCACTTGATAGACATTTCTTAGTCACAGGACTGGTCCTGACAGTCTATCTTGAATATATCGTCAAGTTGAAGGGACTCATCATTTAATAAACCACAAATTAAATGGAAAAAATGAATTCCTTTCATTTATTGTGAATGATTAACCAATAATGTTTTACAAAGATTTAAACTCTAAAACTTTAAAACATTAAACAGAGACATCAAAGCCATTCTCCAATATGCTTGATTCCCATAGCTGCAGTGTGCGAGTTGTGCTTCGCTTGCGGCAGAGGTTTAGTTAATGGATCTGATATGTTGTCATCAGTTCCAATTTTGCTTATCTCGACTTCTTTTCTTTCAACGAACTCTCGTAGAAGGTGAAATCTACGAAGTACATGCTTGACTCTCTGGTGGTGTCTAGGCTCTTTTGCCTGTGCAATAGCTCCGTTATTATCACAATACAGGGCTATTGGTCCTTTAATGGAGGGGACTACACCAAGTTCTCCTATGAACTTCCTTAGCCATATAGCTTCCTTTGCTGCTTCATGTGCAGCAATGTACTCCGCTTCAGTTGTAGAATCCGCAATGGTGCTTTGCTTAGCACTTTTCCAGCTTACTGCTCCTCCGTTGAGGCAGAAGACAAACCCAGATTGTGATCTGAAATCATCTTTGTCGGTTTGGAAACTTGCGTCCGTATAGCCTTTAACAATTAATTCATCATCTCCACCATAGACCAGGAAGTCATCTTTGTGCCTTTTCAGGTACTTCAGAATGTTCTTGGCAGCAGTCCAATGCGCCTCTCCTGGGTCTGACTGGTATCTGCTCGTAGCACTGAGTGCGTACGCAACATCCGGGCGTGTACATATCATAGCATACATTATTGAACCAATCAATGATGCATATGGAATCCCATTCATTCGTCTACGCTCATCAAGTGTTTTTGGGCACTGAGTCTTGCTTAGAGTCATTCCATGAGACATGGGTAGGTAGCCTCGCTTGGAGTCTGCCATCTTGAACCTATCAAGCACCTTATTGATATAAGTGCTTTGACTAAGTCCAATCATCTTTTTAGATCTATCTCTGTAAATCTTGATGCCCAATATGTACTGTGCTTCTCCTAGATCCTTCATCGAAAAACATTTCCCAAGCCAAATCTTGACAGAGTTCAACATAGGAATGTCATTTCCGATAAGCAATATGTCGTCGACATATAATACTAGGAAAGCAATTTTGCTCCCACTGACCTTCTTGTATACACAAGATTCGTCCGTGTTCTTGATGAAACCAAAGTCACTGACTGCTTCATCAAAACGTATATTCCAGCTCCTGGATGCCTGCTTCAATCCGTAGATTGACTTCTTTAGCTTGCATACCTTTTTAGCATTCTTTGGATCCTCAAAACCTTCAGGCTGTGTCATAAACACAGTTTCTGTTAAAATGCCGTTTAAGAAAGCGGTTTTGACATCCATCTGCCATATTTCGTAATCGTAATATGCAGCGATTGCTAACATTATTCGAATAGACTTTAGCATTGCAACTGGTGAAAAGGTTTCATCGTAATCCACACCGTGGACTTGCCTGTAACCTTTTGCAACCAATCTAGCTTTGAAAACTTCAAGTTTCCCATCCTTGTCCTTTTTCAGTTTGAAAACCCATTTGCTTCCAATGGCTTGGTAGCCATCTGGCAAATCGACCAAATCCCATACTTGGTTTTCAGACATGGAGTCTAATTCAGATTGCATGGCTTCTTGCCACTGCTTGGAGCTAGGGCTCGTCATAGCTTACTTGTAAGTCGCAGGTTCATCACTTTCAAGTAATAGAACGTCATAGCTCTCGTTCGTCAAAATACCTAAGTACCTTTCCGGTTGAGATCTATATCTTTGCGATCTACGCGGGGTAACATTTCTAGATTGACCATGATTCTCACCAGATTCTTCTAAAGATCTCTGAGTTTCATCCTGAATGTCATCTTGAGCATTCTCTAGAGTTTGTTGTTCGACTCGAATTTCTTCGAGGTCTACTTTTCTCCCACTTGTCATTTTGGAAATATGATCCTTCTCCAAAAAGACACCATCTCGAGCAACAAACACTTTGTTCTCAGATGTATTGTAGAAGTAATACCCCTTTGTTTCCTTAGGATAGCCCACAAGGATACATTTGTCAGATTTTGGATGAAGTTTGTCTGAAATTAATCGTTTGACGTATACTTCACATCCCCAAATCTTAAGAAAAGACACATTTGGAGGCTTTCCAAACCATAATTCGTATGGAGTCTTTTCGACAGCTTTAGACGGAGCTCTATTTATAGTGAGTGCAGCTGTATTTAGTGCATGTCCCCAAAATTCTAATGGAAGTTCGGCTTGACCCATCATTGACCTGACCATGTCTAGCAAGGTTCTGTTCCTCCGTTCTGACACACCGTTCCATTGTGGTGTTCCAGGAGGAGTCAATTCTGATAGAATTCCACATTCTTTCAGATGGTCATCAAATTCATAGCTCAGATATTCACCGCCTCTATCAGACCGCAGTGCCTTAATCTTCTTGCCTAATTGATTCTCTACTTCACTCTGAAATTCCTTGAATTTGTCAAAGGATTCAGACTTATGCTTCATTAGGTAGACATAACCATACCTACTGAAGTCATCAGTGAAAGTGATAAAGTAGCTGAAACCACCTCTAGCATTTGTACTCATTGGTCCACATACATCTGTATGGATTAAACCCAATAGTTCATTTGCTCTTTCTCCAACTTTGGAGAAAGGTTGCTTTGTCATTTTGCCAAGTAAACATGATTCGCATTTACCATAATCCTCTAAGTCAAATGGTTCTAGAATTCCTTCCCTTTGAAGTCTTTCTAAGCGTTTCAAGTTTATATGGCCTAATCGACAATGCCACAGATAGGTGAGATCTGAATCATCCTTTTTGGCCTTTTTGGTATTTATGTTATATACTTGTTTGTCGTGATCTAATAAATAAAGTCCATTGACTAATCTAGCAGATCCATAAAACATCTCTTTAAAATAAAACGAACAACTATTGTCTTTTATTATAAAGGAGAATCCCTTAGCATCTAAGCAAGAAACTGAAATGATGTTTTTAGTAAGACTTGGAACATGGAAACATTCTTCCAGTTCCAAAACTAGCCCGGAGGGCAACGACAAATAGTAAGTTCCTACAGCTAATGCAGCAATCCGTGCTCCATTTCCCACTCGTAGGTCGACTTCACCCTTGCTTAACTTTCTACTTCTTCTTAGTCCCTGTGGATTGGAACATAAGTGTGAGCCACAACCTGTATCTAATACCCAAGAAGTTGAATTAGCAAGTATACAGTCTATAACGAAAATACCTGAAGATGGAACGACTGTTCCGTTCTTCTGATCTTCCTTTAGCTTTGGACATTCTCTTTTGTAATGGCCTATTCCATCACAATAAAGACAGCTTGATGTGGACTTGTCCTGCTTTGATTTAGCATTGCCCTTGGACTTTCCACCTTTCTTGAATGGTCTCTTTCTAGCCTTGAGTAAATCTTTGGCTTCACAGTCCAGTACTATTTCAGCCTTTCTGACAAGGTGAATAAATTCTGCAACTGTTTCTTCTCTTGGTTCACTTAGGTATAGTTGCTTGAAGCGACCAAACCCACTGTGTAGTGAATTGAGCAAGACAGAGACTGCCATCCTTTCGCTTATTGGTGTTCCTAGTAGACTTAGGCGATCAAAATATGAACACATAAGATCCACATGGAACCTCAGTGGGACGCCTACCCTTTGTTTAGTGCGAAGGAGCTGAACATGTGTTTCTTGGACCTCCATCCTATAACACCTGTTGGGAGAACTAACCTTTAGACCAGACATTGATTCAATCAACTCATGGACGTTCAGGTCCCTGTCCTCCGTACTTCCACGACAGATATCCCTCAGATTCTTGATGAGCGTAAAAGGTTCATAGGCTACAAACCTTCTAGCCCAATCATCAGGGATATTGTTCAGCATGAGACTCATAACCTTTTTGAGATCCGCATCCCAGGCGTAAAATCTCTCAGGGGTCATGTCTCTGGCATAGTAGCTTGGCATGGGATGTGACAGTACATACTCAAGTCCATTGAGTTTGACTATTTCAACTAGCTTAGCTTCCCATTCAAGAAAATTTGTCAGGTTCAGCTTGACCATAAGCTCAGAACCCATGATGATGTTTTGATTGTTGTTTGCCATATTAAAACTACAATTGAAAAGAATAAACAAATAAATAACCATTCACAGTTTCTCTTAATAAACTTAAATTCTAGCATACATGCATAATTCAATGTTTATTAAGCATTTTATTCAAGTTATGTGTTCCGGCAGGTGTGAATAAAATGATTCCAAGATCCTAAAATCATTGAAGAACTAAGCACAGTTTGTCGACTTAATCCTAGAACATCTTAGGTAAGCAAAAGCCTTTTGCTAATAGTCTAGAAACTATTCTTGGTTGATAGGTACGTCTAAGAACTTATTAGGTAAACCTATCGAATTTGCCACGACATAAAAGGACTCCTTACTTATATCGTTGAGTTTCACCAAAACTAACATGTACTCACAATTATTTGTGTACCTTGCCCCTTTAGGACCAATAAGTAACACCTCGCTGAGCGAAAACTATTACTAGATTGATGTAAAGGATATCCAAGCAAGTGTATATTTTGGCATGGCACCTTTTAACTCAATTTTTAAGTTTGGAACTTAAGGCTCTTACTATGTTGGTTAGATTTTAAGTGAACTAAAATCCTTAATCATGCAACATAATCAAGCTTTTGATCTCATGCATTTTAAGACATATTTAAAAACAATAAATAACTTAAAACATGCATAAGATATTTGTGATCTAGTATGGCCCGACTTCATCTTGAAGCTTTGACTTCAAAGTCCGTCTTGAAAATCTCCGTGGGAGGCACCATTTTCTTCAAATAGGATAAGCTATAACTAATTACAACTATTTGATGGTACGCAGACCATATTTGAATTGAAAAACAACTTTGGTACTTTAGACCAATTACATTCAAATTAATGGTACGCAGACCATATTTTCTATCCTATTTAGGCCATACTAGTCACTTCATAACCTGCAAAACAGTACATATACAATATATACCATTCACCCATTCATTATCATGAATGGCCCACATAGCTGGTTAGTAAAACACATTATGCATCACGTAAACATTTGCAGCAATTAATCAAGGGCACCAATAATCTACCAATTATTCAGTCCTTATTAATTCTAATCAAGTTGTTTTAATCTTAAGGATTTGTAAACCTAATCAAGAGTTTATGACTAAAAAGCGCTCCCACTTAAACCAATAAATTCATATGCTTTACTAATTTTAAACATAAAATTGTATTTCTAGTCTAACCGGAAACATACAAATTTAATTAAAATTTAAAGCTCATATAAATTTATAATTGAATCCAAAAATTTAATTTAATTTCAGTCGCATTTAAATTAATTCATGATTTTAATTTTAGTAAAATAATTAGAATAAATTCCATTTATTATAATTATAATATTCAAAATTAAAATCCAAGAAATTAATTCAAATTATTAATTTTAAAATTAATTAAAATTACGTGAACTGAAATTTTCAAATTAAACATTCAAAACGATCTAATCGTAACGCAAACACCCTACGCGTTGCACGCCCATGGGCCGTACGCACACAGCCATTGCTGGCCATGTGCGCGCAGCCCATGCGCTCGTCGCATAGCTGCTGCTGTCCTACCGCAAGCCTCCGCACAGCGCCCCATCGCACGCGAGCTATCGCTCGCAGTGCGCGCGCGCGAGATCGCTCGCTGGGCGCGCTGGCTCGCTCGCTGTGCGCGCGAGCCATCGCTCGCTGGGGCGCGACATAGCTCGCTGGGCGGGCGACATCGCGCGCTGTGCGCGCGAGCCATCGCTCGCTGGGGCGCGACATCGCTCGCTGGGCGAGCGACATCGCGCGCTGTGCGCGCGAGTAGTGCTGGGCGCAGCGCTCGTGGCACGCGAGCTTGCGCTCGCTGCGCGCGAGGCTGCGCGCACTTGTGCGAGGCAGCGCGCGTTGTGGCGCAGCTCGCTTGCTGCCCACACGCGACTGCCTTGGCTCGCCCCTCGCCCATGCCCATTCGTTCATTGCTCGTGGCACACGACACAAGGCAGGGCTGCTGCCTTGTGCTCGTGCACTACGCCCTTGCTCATTGCATTCGTGCCGCACGGGCGACGAGCTCCCTTGCTCGTCGTCGCATGCCCGCATTATACAACACCCCTTAAGGGTAACACGAAGCGTCCATTGCTTCGTGCGTGCAAGTTATTTGAACGAATCGCATAAAAATTTAAAATTTATATTTAAAATTAATGACAAATTAATAAATAATATTAATTTCATAATTTTAGGGCGAAAAATCGAAAATTTATTATCCAATTGATTTCCGATTGATATGGATTCAAGTCTAGGTCATAAAAATTTAAAATTTATCGTAAATTCACAATTTTTATGGTGGTTTTTAATCATAGGTTTCTAATTAAATTACAATTAATTATGAAAATCAAATTAATTCTAAATTATTCTAATTTTCAACAAATTAATCATAATTACAAATTAGATTGCATAATTAACAAGACTAGGCATTCAAACTTGTTAAACATATGCAGTAGGTCAATCAAAAATTCAAGATTTATCAACAAGAATCGCAAATATTTAATTTAACATCTTAAATTTACGAAATTTTGCATTCGAAAAACTAAAACCTTCGAAAAGTCATAGTTAGGCTTCGAATTTGAGAATTCTGGGTTCGGCAGAAAAATACTATTTTTGTCAAAATTTTAGAATGCCTTTTACATGCGGAATTGACACAAAAATCACTCAATTCGGATGAGTAACGAAGAAACTGCCGAAAAACTGCGTACGTATAATTAAATAAACGCAATTTGCAATTAATTAACAATTACGGAAATTAATCACCCCTTTTAATTCTTGCAAATTTGTAATATTTAACCATGTTCATGCAATTTAGATTATGAAAATAATAAGGGGCTCGTGATACCACTGTTAGGTTATGATTCATATGATATGACATTACATAGATCATGCGGAAACAACCATTAACCCAGGACAACATATTATTTACACATAATCATATAGCATAATTTAGATGCATACTCTTTGTTGCGTGCCCTCCCTAGCTGCGCCCGAACCGAACAAGAACAAGTCTTTTAGGACTCCAAGTGTCGTCCCTCCGTAGATAGTCCACAGCACGTCCGGATCCGCCTTAAGATTGACCAACTAGAATCGCCCTTAAGGTACTAGAAAATTTCGGCACTTTATGAGCAAGATGTGTTTTAATTTTCTCTCAAAAAACTCACTTTTGAATACTTTGAAACTTATGTATAAATTATGACCCCTAGGCCTTTATTTATAGAGTTATGGAAAAGGAATCGTAATCCTAGTAGGATACGAATTAATTGAAATTAGAATCCTACATGAATTCTATTTAATTAATTTATCCAATTAGGAATAGAAATTTAATCATACACTGACTCTTGTAGATTCAGGAATCACGCATGAGCACAAACTCACACACACACGGCAGCCACAAGGGCTGCCCATGCGCGTGCGAGCAGCAGCCCACGCAGCACGGCCCACGCATCCGTGGCCCTTGGCGCGCGCTGGGCCTGCCTTGCGGTAGGCCTGGGCGCTGCCTTGGCTGGGCTTGTGGCGCGCATGCTTGCTGGGCGATGGCCCCGGCTTCGTGCTGGGCCTTCGTCCGGCAAGCCTCGTCCGATGCTAATTCGTACGATACGCTTCCGATTAAATTTCCATTTCCGGAATCTATTTCCGATTACGAACAATATTTAATATTTCCGATTCCGGAATTAATTTCCGTTTCGAACAAATATTTAATATTTCCGTTTCCGGAATTATTTTCCGATTCCGGTAATATTTCCGATTCTGACAATATTTCCGTTTCCGGCAATATTTCCGATTCTGGTAATATTTCCATTTCCAATAATATTTTCCGATACGTACCATGTTTCCGTTTCCTGGCAACATCTACGACTTGGATAATATTCATATTTCCGACACGATCCATATTTCCGTTTCCGGCAATATCATCGTTTCCGGAGTATTCATTTCTTGCCTGTGACGATCTTAGCTCCCACTGAAACCAAGATCCGTCGGTTCCGAATATTCATAGATGGAGTATTTAATGCCATTAAATACTTGATCCGTTTACGTACTATTTGTGTGACCCTACGGGTTCAGTCAAGAGTAAGCTGTGGATTAATATCATTAATTCCACTTGAACTGAAGCGGCCTCTAGCTAGGCATTCAGCTCACTTGATCTCACTGAATTATTAACTTGTTAATTAATACTGAACCGCATTTATTAGACTTAACATAGAATGCATACTTGGACCAAGGGCATTATTTCCTTCACAAGGTACACAAATAATTGTGAGTACATGTTAGTTTTGGTGAAACTCAACGATATAAGTAAGGAGTCATTTTATGTCGTGGCAAAATCGATAGGTTTACCTAATAAGTTCTTAGACGTGCCTATCAACCAAGAATAGTTTCTAGACTATTAGCAAAAGGTTTTTGCTTACCTAAGATGTTTTAGAATTAAGTCGAAAAACTGTGCTTAATTCTTCAATGATTTTAGGATCTTGGAATCATTTTATTCACACCTGCCGGAACACATAACTTGAATAAAATGCTTAATGAACATTGAATTATGCATGTATGCTAGAATTTAAGTTTATTAAGAGAAACTGTGAATGGTTATTCATTTGTTTATTCTTTTCAATTGTAGTTTTAACTATCGCAAACAACAATCAAAACATCATCATGGGTTCTGAGCTTATGGTCAAGCTGAACCTATCGAATTTTCTTGAATGGGAAGCTAAGCTAGTTGAAATAATCAGACTCAATGGACTTGAGTATGTACTATTACATCCCATGCCAAGCTACTATGCCAGAGACATGACCCCTGAAAGATTTTCCGCCTGGGATGCGGATCTCAAAAAGGTTATGAGTCTCATGCTGAACAATATCCCTGATGAATGGGCTAGAAGGTTTGTAGCTTATGAACCTTTTACGATCATCAAGGATCTGAGGGATATCTGTCGTGGAAGCACGGGGGACAGGGACCTGAACGTCCATGAGTTGATTGAATCAATGTCTGGTCTAAAGGTTAGTTCTCCCAACAGGTGTTATAGGATGGAAGTCCAAGAAACACATGTTCAGCTCCTTCGCACTAAACAGAGGGTAGGCGTCCCACTGAGGTTCCATGTGGATCTTATGCGTTCATACTTTGATCGCCTAAGTCTACTAGGAACACCAATAAGCGAAAGGATGGCAGTCTCTATCTTGCTCAATTCACTACACAGTGGGTTTGGTCGCTTCAAGCAACTATACCTAAGTGAACCAAGAGAAGAAACAGTTGCAGAATTTGTTCACCTTGTCAGAAAGGCTGAGATAATACTGGACTGTGAAGCCAAAGATTTACTCAAGGCTAAAGGGAGACCGTTCAAGAAAAGTGGAAAGTCCAAGGGCAATGCTAAATCAAAGCAGGACAAGTCCACATCAAGCTGTCTTTATTGTAATGGAATAGGCCACTACAAAAGAGAATGTTCAAAGCTAAAGGAAGATCAGAAGAACGGAACAGTCGTTCCATCTTCAGGTATTTTCGTTATAGTCTGTATACTTGCTAATTCAACTTCTTGGGTATTAGATACAGGTTATGGCTCACACTTATGTTCCAATCCACAGGGATTAAGAAGAAGTAGAAAGTTAAGCAAGGGTGAAGTCGACCTACGAGTGGGAAATGGAGCACGGATTGCTGCATTAGCTGTAGGAACTTATTATTTGTCGTTGCCCTACGGGCTAGTTTTGGAACTGGAAGAATGATTCCATGTTCCAAGTCTTACTAAAAACATCATTTCAGTTTCTTGCTTAGATGCTAAGGGATTTTCCTTTTTAATAAAAGACAATAGTTGTTCGTTTTATTTTAAAGAGATGTTTTATGGATCTCCTAGATTAGTCAATGGACTTTATTTATTAGATCACGCCAAACAAGTTTATAACATAAATACCAAAAAGGCCAAAAGGATGATTCAGATCTCACCTATCTGTGGCATTTTCGATTAGGCCATATAAACTTGAAACGCTTAGAAAGACTTCAAAAGGAAGGAATTCTAGAACCATTTGACTTAGAGGATTATGGTAAATGCGAATCATGTTTACTTGGAAAAATGACAAAGCAACCTTTCTCTAAAGTTGGAGAGAGAGCAACTAAACTATTGGGTTTAATCCATACAGATGTATGTGGACCAATGAGTACAAATGCTAGAGGTGGTTTCAGCTACTTTATCACTTTCACTGATGACTTCAGTAGATATGGTTATGTCTACCTAATGAAGCATAAGTCTGAATCCTTTGACAAATTCAAGGAATTTTAGGGTGAAGTAGAGAATCAATTAGGCAAGAAGATTAAGGCACTGCGGTCTGATAGAGGCGGTGAATATCTGAGCTATGAATTTGATGACCATCTGAAAGAATGTGGAATTCTGTCAGAGTTGACTCCTCCTGGAACACCACAATGGAATGGTGTGTCGGAACGGAGGAACAGAACCTTGCTAGACATGGTCAGGTCAATGATGGGTTAGGCCGAACTTCCAATAGAATTTTGGGGACATGCACTAAATACAGCTGCACTCACTATAAATAGAGCTCCGTCTAAAGCTGTCGAAAAGACTCCATATGAGTTATGGTTTGGAAAGCCTCCAAATGTGTCTTTTCTTAAGATTTGGGGATGTGAAGTATACATCAAGCGATTAATTTCAGACAAACTTCATCCAAAATCTGACAAATGTATCCTTGTGGGCTATCCAAAGGAAACAAAGGGGTATCACTTCTACAATACATCTGAGAACAAGGTGTTTGTTGCTCGAGATGGTGTCTTTTTGGAGAAGAATCACATTTCCAAAATGACAAGTGGGAGAAAAGTAGACCTCGAAGAAATTCGAGTCGAACAACAAACTCTAGAGAATCCTCAAGATGACATTCAGGATGAAACTCAAAGATCTTTAGAAGAATCTGGTGAGAATCATGGTCAATCTAGAAATGTTACCCCGCGTAGATCGCAAAGATATAGATCTCAACCGGAAAGGTACTTAGGTATTTTGACGAATGAGAACTATGACGTTCTATTACTTGAAAGTGATGAACCTACGACTTACAAACAAGCTATGACGAGCCCTAGCTCCAAGCAATAGCAAGAAGCCATGCAATCTGAATTAGACTCCATGTCTGAAAACCAAGTATGGGATTTGGTCGATTTGCCAGATGGCTACCAAGCCATTGGAAGCAAATGGGTTTTCAAACTGAAAAAGGACAAGGATGGGAAACTTGAAGTTTTCAAAGCTAGATTGGTTGCAAAAGGTTACAGGCAAGTCCACGGTGTGGATTACGATGAAACCTTTTCACCAGTTGCATTGCTAAAGTCTATACGGATAATGTTAGCAATCGCTGCATATTACGATTACGAAATACATTTGATGGATGTCAAAACCGCTTTCTTAAACAGCGTTTTAACAGAAACTGTGTTTATGACACAACCTGAAGGTTTTGAGGATCCAAAGAATGCTAAAAAGGTATGCAAGCTAAAGAAATCAATCTACGGATTGAAGCAGGCATCCAGGAGCTGGAATATACGTTTTGATGATGCAGTCAGTGAATTTGGTTTCATCAAGAACGCAGACGAATCTTGTGTATACAAGAAGGTCAGTGGGAGCAAAATTGCTTTTCTAGTATTATATGTCGACGACATATTACTTATCTGAAATGACATTCCTATGTTGAACTCTGTCAAGATTTGGCTTGGGAAATGTTTTTCGATGAAGGATCTAGGAAAAGCACAGTACATATTGGGCATCAAGATTTACAGAGATAGATCTAAAAAGATGATTGGACTTAGTCAAAGCACTTATATCATTAAGGTGCTTGATAGGTTCAAGATGGCAGACTCCAAGCGAGGCTACCTACCCATGTCTCATGGAATGACTCTAAGCAAGACTCAGTGCCCAAAAACACTTCATGAGCATAGACGAATGAATGGGATTCCATATGCATCATTGATTGGTTCAATAATGTATGTTATGATATGTACACGCCCGGATGTTGCGTACGCACTCAGTGCTACGAGCAGATACCAGTCAGACCAAGGAGAGGCACATTGGACTGCTGCCAAGAATATTCTGAAGTACCTGAAAAGGCACAAAGATGACTTCCTGGTCTATGGTGGAGATGATGAATTAATTGTTAAAGGCTATACGGACGCAAGTTTCCAAACCGACAAAGATGATTTCAGATCACAGTCTGGGTTTGTCTTCTGCCTCAACGGAGGTGCAGTAAGCTGGAAAGTGCTAAGCAAAGCACCATTGCGGATTCTACAACTGAAGCAGAGTACATTGCTGCACATGAAGCAGCAAAGGAAGCTATATGGCTAAGGAAGTTCATAGGTGAACTAGGTGTAGTCCCCTCCATTAAAGGACCAATAGCCCTGTATTGTAATAACAACGGAGCTATTGCACAGGCAAAGGAGCCTAGACACCACCAAAGAGTCAAGCATGTACTTCGTAGATTTCACCTTCTAGGAGAGTTCGTTGAAAGAAAAGAAGTCGAGATAAGCAAGATTGGAACTGATGACAACATATCAGATCCATTGACTAAACCTCTGCCGCAGGCGAAGCACAACTCGCACACTGCAGCTATGGGAATCAAGCATATTGGAGAATGACTTTAATGTCCTTATTTAATGTTTTAAAGTTTTAGAGTTTAAATTTTTGTAAAACATTATTGGTTAATCATTCACAATAAATGAATAGAATTCATTTTTCCATTTAATTTGTGGTTTATTAAATGATGAGTCCCTTCAATTTGACGATATATTCAAGATAGACTGTCAGGACCAGTCCTGTGACTAAGAAATGTCTATCAAGTGAACTTGAATGTCAAAAGTTGAAAATGGTCCCTGGTTGGAGTTTTCTATAAAATTGGACGCATAGAAAACGTTAGACGACTAGAATGCAAGATGACTAGTAGTTCTGTTTCTTGAATTATATGGACATGGCAATGTCATAATCATTTGCATAGATACTTACTTTGGGAAGACTAGTATCGGACAGAACTATGAAACTTTACTGTAAGAGATGAAAATCTGTCATAAGTAAATTTCATTAAAATTATTAGACACTAAATCCTCAATACCTGAGTGATTTGAGATTACTTGTTTGAGAACTGGTTGCTTTAACGTTGACCAACCGTCGCACCGTAAAAGGAGACTATAAAGGCAACGCTCAGGTAATCACCTATCAAATGAAGCCTAAATCTCAAGATCGCAAGATTGGGATTGTCCTCCCATAAATCGGGATGAGATGCTTAAAAGTTGTACAAGGCCACTCGAAGAGCTAGAAACTGTGAAATGCATGGTCGTGCTCGGATGAATCATAGGCTATGATTATCTGTTTATTTGATCAGTTGAACTCTGAAACCGAGAAACACCTCTGGACATAATAAGGATGACAATTCTTACCTTATGTTCAAGAGCAAGCATCGAGCGACGAAGGAATTAGGAAATGCACACTTGTCCCTAAGGACAAGTGGGAGACTGAAGGAAATAATGCCCTTGGTCCAAGTATGCATTCTATGTTAAGTCTAATAAATGCGGTTCAGTATTAATTAACAAGTTAATAATTCAGTGAGATCAAGTTAGCTGAATGCCTAGCTAGAGGCCGCTTCAGTTCAAGTGGAATTAATGATATTAATCCACAGCTTACTCTTGACTGAACCCGTAGGGTCACACAAATAGTACGTAAACGGATCAAGTATTTAATGGCATTAAATACTCTATCTATGGATATTCGTGTTAGGTTATGATACATATGACATTTACATAAATCATGCGGAAACAACCATTAACCCAGGAAACATATTATTTACACATAATCATTTAGCATAGTTTAGATGCATACTCTTTGTTGCGTGCCTTCCCTAGCTGCGCCCGAACCGAACAAGAACAAGTCTTTTAGGACTCCAAGTGTCGTCCCTCCGTAGAAAGTCCACAGCACGTCCGGATCCGCCTTAAGATTGACCAACTAGAATCGCCCTTAAGGTACTCAGAAAATTCGGCACTTTTGGGGCAAGATGGGTTTTAATTTTCTCTCAAAAAACTCACTTTTGAATACTTTGAAACTTGTATATAAATTATGACCCCTAGGCCTTTATTTATAGAGTTATGGAAAAGGAATCGTAATCCTAGTAGGATGCGAATTAATTGGAATTAGAATTCTACATGAATTCTACTTAATCAATTTATCCAATAGGAATAGACATTTAATCATACACTGACTCTTGCAGATTCAGGAATCTCGCATGAGCTCAAACTCACACACACACGGCAGCCACAAGGGCTGCCCACGCATGCGAGCAGCAGCCCACGCAGCGCGGCCCACGCATGCGCGGCCTTGTGCGCGCTGGGCTGTGGCGTGCGTGCTTGCTGGGCGATGGCCTGGCTTCGTGCTGGGCCTTCGTCCGGCAGGCCTCGTCCGATGCTAATTCGTACGATACGCTTCCGATTAAATTTCCATTTCCGGAATCTATTTCCGATACGAACAATATTTAATATTTCCGATTCCGGAATTAATTTCCGTTTCGAACAAATATTTAATATTTCCGTTTCCGGAATTATTTTCCGATTCCGGTAATATTTCCGATTCTGACAATATTTCCGTTTCCGGCAATATTTCCGATTCTGGTAATATTTCCATTTCCAACAATATTTTCCGATACGTACCATGTTTCCGTTTCCGGCAACATCTACGACTTGGATAATATTCATATTTCCGATACGATCCATATTTCCGTTTCCGGCAATATCATCGTTTCCGGAGTATTCATTTCTTGCCTGTGACGATCTTAGCTCCCACTGAAACCAAGATCCGTCGGTTCCGAATATTCATAGATGGAGTATTTAATGCCATTAAATACTTGATCCGTTTACGTACTATTTGTGTGACCCTACGGGTTCAGTCAAGAGTAAGCTGTGGATTAATATCATTAATTCCACTTGAACTGAAGCGGCCTCTAGCTAGGCATTCAGCTCACTTGATCTCACTGAATTATTAACTTGTTAATTAATACTGAACCGCATTTATTTAACATAGAATGCATACTTGGACCAAGGGCATTATTTCCTTCAGTCTCCCACTTGTCCTTAGGGACAAGTGTGCATTTCCTAATTCCTTTGTCGCTCGATGCTTGCTCTTGAACATAAGGTAAGAGTTGTCATCCTTATTATGTCCAGAGGTGTTCCTCGGTTTCAGAGTTCAACTGATCAAATAAACAGATAATCATAGCCTATGATTCATCCGAGCACGGCCATGCATTTCACAGTTTCTAGCTCTCCGAGTGGCCTTGTACAACTTTTAAGCATCTCATCCCGATTTATGGGAGGACAATCCCAATCTTGCGATCTTGAGATTAGACTTCGTTTGATAGGTGATTACCTGAGCGTTGCCTTTATAGCCTCCTTTTACGGTGCGACGGTTGGTCAACGTCAAAGCAACCAGTTCTCAAACAAGTAATCTCAAATCACTCAGGTATTGAGGATTTAGTGTCTAATAATTTAATGAAATTTACTTATGACAGACTTTCATCTCTTACAGTAAAGTTTCATAGGTCTTGTCCGATACTAGTCTTCCCAAAGTAAGTATCTATGCAAATGATTATGACATTGCCATGTCCACATAGTTCAAGAAACAGAACTACTAGTCATCTTGCATTCTAATCGTCTAACGTTTTCTATGCGTCCAATTTTATAGAAAACTCCGACTAGGGACCATTTTCAACCTTTGACATTCAAGTTCACTTGATAGACATTTCTTAGTCACAGGACTGGTCCTGACAGTCTATCTTGAATATATCGTCAAGTTGAAGGGACTCATCATTTAATAAACCACAAATTAAATGGAAAAATGAATTCCTTTCATTTATTGTGAATGATTAACCAATAATGTTTTACAAAGATTTAAACTCTAAAACTTTAAAACATTAAACAGAGACATCAAAGCCATTCTCCAATATGCTTGATTCCCATAGCTGCAGTGTGCGAGTTGTGCTTCGCTTGCGGCAGAGGTTTAGTTAATGGATCTGATATGTTGTCATCAGTTCCAATTTTGCTTATCTCGACTTCTTTTCTTTCAACGAACTCTCGTAGAAGGTGAAATCTACGAAGTACATGCTTGACTCTCTGGTGGTGTCTAGGCTCTTTCGCCTGTGCAATAGCTCCGTTATTATCACAATACAGGGCTATTGGTCCTTTAATGGAGGGGACTACACCAAGTTCTCCTATGAACTTCCTTAGCCATATAGCTTCCTTTGCTGCTTCATGTGCAGCAATGTACTCCGCTTCAGTTGTAGAATCCGCAATGGTGCTTTGCTTAGCACTTTTCCAGCTTACTGCTCCTCCGTTGAGGCAGAAGACAAACCCAGACTGTGATCTGAAATCATCTTTGTCGGTTTGGAAACTTGCGTCCGTATAGCCTTTAACAATTAATTCATCATCTCCACCATAGACCAGGAAGTCATCTTTGTGCCTTTTCAGGTACTTCAGAATATTCTTGGCAGCAGTCCAATGCGCCTCTCCTGGGTCTGACTGGTATCTGCTCGTAGCACTGAGTGCGTACGCAACATCCGGGCGTGTACATATCATAGCATACATTATTGAACCAATCAATGATGCATATGGAATCCCATTCATTCGTCTACGCTCATCAAGTGTTTTTGGGCACTGAGTCTTGCTTAGAGTCATTCCATGAGACATGGGTAGGTAGCCTCGCTTGGAGTCCGCCATCTTGAACCTATCAAGCACCTTATTGATATAAGTGCTTTGACTAAGTCCAATCATCTTTTTAGATCTATCTCTGTAAATCTTGATGCCCAATATGTACTGTGCTTCTCCTAGATCCTTCATCGAAAAACATTTCCCAAGCCAAATCTTGACAGAGTTCAACATAGGAATGTCATTTCCGATAAGCAATATGTCGTCGACATATAATACTAGGAAAGCAATTTTGCTCCCACTGACCTTCTTGTATACACAAGATTCGTCCGCGTTCTTGATGAAACCAAAGTCACTGACTGCTTCATCAAAACGTATATTCCAGCTCCTGGATGCCTGCTTCAATCCGTAGATTGACTTCTTTAGCTTGCATACCTTTTTAGCATTCTTTGGATCCTCAAAACCTTCAGGCTGTGTCATAAACACAGTTTCTGTTAAAACGCCGTTTAAGAAAGCAGTTTTGACATCCATCTGCCATATTTCGTAATCGTAATATGCAGCGATTGCTAATATTATTCGAATAGACTTTAGCATTGCAACTGGTGAAAAGGTTTCATCGTAATCCACACCGTGGACTTGCCTGTAACCTTTCGCAACCAATCTAGCTTTGAAAACTTCAAGTTTCCCATCCTTGTCCTTTTTCAGTTTGAAAACCCATTTGCTTCCAATGGCTTGGTAGCCATCTGGCAAATCGACCAAATCCCATACTTGGTTTTCAGACATGGAGTCTAATTCAGATTGCATGGCTTCTTGCCACTGCTTGGAGCTAGGGTTCGTCATAGCTTGCTTGTAAGTCGCAGGTTCATCACTTTCAAGTAATAGAACGTCATAGCTCTCGTTCGTCAAAATACCTAAGTACCTTTCCGGTTGAGATCTATATCTTTGCGATCTACGCGGGGTAACATTTCTAGATTGACCATGATTCTCACCAGATTCTTCTAAAGATCTCTGAGTTTCATCCTGAATGTCATCTTGAGCATTCTCTAGAGTTTGTTGTTCGACTCGAATTTCTTCGAGGTCTACTTTTCTCCCACTTGTCATTTTGGAAATGTGATCTTTCTCCAAAAAGACACCATCTCGAGCAACAAACACTTTGTTCTCAGATGTATTGTAGAAGTAATACCCCTTTGTTTCCTTTGGATAGCCCACAAGGATACATTTGTCAGATTTTGGATGAAGTTTGTCTGAAATTAATCGTTTGACGTATACTTCACATCCCCAAATCTTAAGAAAAGACACATTTGGAGGCTTTCCAAACCATAATTCGTATGGAGTCTTTTCGACAGCTTTAGACGGAGCTCTATTTATAGTGAGTGCAGCTGTATTTAGTGCATGTCCCCAAAATTCTAATGGAAGTTCGGCCTGACCCATCATTGACCTGACCATGTCTAGAAAGGTTCTGTTCCTCCGTTCTGACACACCGTTCCATTGTGGTGTTCCAGGAGGAGTCAATTCTGATAGAATTCCACATTCTTTCAGATGGTCATCAAATTCATAGCTCAGATATTCACCGCCTCTATCAGACCGCAGTGCCTTGATCTTCTTGCCTAATTGATTCTCTACTTCACTCTGAAATTCCTTGAATTTGTCAAAGGATTCAGACTTATGCTTCATTAGGTAGACATAACCATACCTACTGAAGTCATCAGTGAAAGTGATAAAGTAGCTGAAACCACCTCTAGCATTTGTACTCATTGGTCCACATACATCTGTATGGATTAAACCCAATAGTTCATTTGCTCTTTCCCCAACTTTAGAGAAAGGTTGCTTTGTCATTTTGCCAAGTAAACATGATTCGCATTTACCATAATCCTCTAAGTCAAATGGTTCTAGAATTCCTTCCCTTTGAAGTCTTTCTAAGCGTTTCAAGTTTATATGGCCTAATCGACAATGCCACAGATAGGTGAGATCTGAATCATCCTTTTTGGCCTTTTTGGTATTTATGTTATATACTTGTTTGTCGTGATCTAATAAATAAAGTCCATTGACTAATCTAGCAGATCCATAAAACATCTCTTTAAAATAAAACGAACAACTATTGTCTTTTATTATAAAGGAAAATCCCTTAGCATCTAAGCAAGAAACTGAAATGATGTTTTTAGTAAGACTTGGAACATGGAAACATTCTTCCAGTTCCAAAACTAGCCCGGAGGGCAACGACAAATAGTAAGTTCCTACGGCTAATGCAGCAATCCGTGCTCCATTTCCCACTCGTAGGTCGACTTCTCCCTTGCTTAACTTTCTACTTCTTCTTAGTCCCTGTGGATTGGAACATAAGTGTGAGCCACAACCTGTATCTAATACCCAAGAAGTTGAATTAGCAAGTATACAGTCTATAACGAAAATACCTGAAGATGGAACGACTGTTCCGTTCTTCTGATCTTCCTTTAGCTTCAAGCAATCTCTCTTCCAATGCCCCTTCTTCTTGCAGTAGAAGCATTCGGATTCAGAAGTGGGTTGACTGACCTTCCTCTTTGCAGATTTGGCGCCAGTATGCTTAGTTGGGCTGGCCTTGTTGCCACCTTTCTTAGCATTCCTCTTCTTTCCAGATTTCTTGAACTTGCCCCCACGCACCATAAGCACATCCTGCTTATCACTTTTGAGCGTCTTTTCAGCGGTCTTCAGCATACCGTGAAGCTCAGTGAGCGTTTTGTCCAGACTATTCATACTGTAGTTCAGTTTGAACTGATCATACCCGCTATGAAGAGAATGGAGGATGGTGTCTATAGCCATTTCCTGAGAAAATTGCTGATCCAGCCGACTCATATTCTCAATGAGTCCAATCATTTTGAGAACATGTGGACTTACGGGCTCGCCTCTCTTAAGCTTGGTCTCAAGAATTTGCCTATGAGTCTCGAATCTTTCGACTCGAGCCAGATCTTGGAACATGTTCTTCAACTCACTGATGATTGTGAAAGCATCTGAGTTGATGAACGTTTTCTGCAGATCCGCACTCATGGTGGCGAGCATTAGACATTTCACATCCTTGTTGGCATCAATCCAACGATTGAGGGCTGCCTGAGTGATCCCGTCGCCTGGAGCTTCGGGCATCGCCTCATCTAGGACATACTCCTTTTCTTCCTGCATAAGAACTATTTGCAAGTTCCTTTGCCAGTCAAGGAAGTTTTTCCCGTTCAACTTCTCCTTTTCGAGAATTGATCGAATGTTGAATGAATTGTTGTTTGCCATATTTAAAAACTACAATTGAAAAGAATAAACAAATAAATAACCATTCACAGTTTCTCTTAATAAACTTAAATTCTAGCATTCATGCATAATTCAATGTTTATTAAGCATTTTATTCAAGTTATGTGTTCCGGCAGGTGTGAATAAAATGATTCCAAGATCCTAAAATCATTGAAGAACTAAGCACAGTTTGTCGACTTAATCCTAGAACATCTTAGGTAAGCAAAAGCCTTTTGCTAATAGTCTAGAAACTATTCTTGGTTGATAGGTACGTCTAAGAACTTATTAGGTAAACCTATCGAATTTGCCACGACATAAAAGGACTCCTTACTTATATCGTTGAGTTTCACCAAAACTAACATGTACTCACAATTATTTGTGTACCTTGCCCCTTTAGGACCAATAAGTAACACCTCGCTGAGCGAAAACTATTACTAGATTGATGTAAAGGATATCCAAGCAAGTGTATATTTTGGCATGGCACCTTTTAACTCAATTTTTAAGTTTGGAACTTAAGGCTCTTACTATGTTGGTTAGATTTTAAGTGAACTAAAATCCTTAATCATGCAACATAATCAAGCTTTTGATCTCATGCATTTTAAGACATATTTAAAGCAATAAATAACTTAAAACATGCATAAGATATTTGTGATCTAGTATGGCCCGACTTCATCTTGAAGCTTTGACTTCAAAGTCCGTCTTGAAAATCTCCGTGGGAGGCACTATTTTCTTCAAATAGGATAAGTTATAACTAATTACAACTATTTGATGGTACGCAGACCATATTTGAATTGAAAAATAACTTTGGTGCTTTAGACCAATTACATTCAAATTAATGGTACGCAGACCATATTTTCTATCCTATTTGGGCCATACTAGTCACTTCATAACCTGCAAAACAGTACATATACAATATATACCATTCACCCATTCATTATCATGAATGGCCCACATAGCTGGTTAGTTAAAACACATTATGCATCACGTAAACATTTGCAGCAATTAATCAAGGTCACCAATAATCTACCAATTATTCAGTCCTTATTAATTCTAATCGAGTTGTTTTAACCTTAAGGATTTGTAGACCTAATCAAGAGTTTATGACTAAAAGCACTCCCACTCAAACCAATAAATTCATATGCTTTACTAATTTTAAACATAAAATTGTATTTCTAGTCTAACCGGAAACATACAAATTTAATTAAAATTTAAAGCTCATATAAATTTATAATTGAATCCAAAAATTTAATTTTAATTTCAGTCACATTTAAATTAATTTATGATTTTAATTTTAGTAAAATAATTAGAATAAATGCCATTTATTATAATTATAATATTCAAAATTAAAATCCAAGAAATTAATTCAAATTATTAATTTTAAAATCAATTAAAATTACGTGAACTGAAATTTTCAAATTAAACATTCAAAAACGATCTAATCGAAACGCAAACATCCTACGCGTTGCACGCCCATGGGCTGTACGCACACAGCCATTGCTGGCCATGTGCGCGCAGCCCATGCGCTCGTTGCATAGCTGCTGCTGTCCCATACGCAAGCCTCCGCACAGCGCCCACCGCACGCGAGCTATCGCTCGCAGCGCGCGCGCGTTACCGCGCTCGCTGGTGCGCGAGATCGCTCGCTGGTGCGCGCGAGCCATCGCTCGCTGGGGCGCTGCATCGCTCGCTGGTGCGCGCGAGCCATCGCTCGCTGGCGCGCGAGATCGCTCGCTGCGCGCGCGCGAGCCATCGCTCGCTGGTGCGCGACATCGCTCGCTGGGCGGGCGACGTCGCGCGCTGTGCGCGCGAGTGATGCTGTGCGCAGCGCTCGTGGCACGCGAGCTTGCGCTCGCTGCGCACGAGGTTGCGCGCTGTTGTGCGAGGCAGCGCGCGCTGTGGCGCAGCTCGCTTGCTGCCCACACGCGACTGCCTTGGCTCGCCCCTCGCCCATGCCCATCCGTTCATTGCTCGTGGCACACGACACAAGGCAGGGCTGCTGCCTTGCGCTCGTGCACTACGCCCTTGCTCATTGCATTCGTGCCGCACGGGCGACGAGCTCCCTTGCTCGTCGTCGCATGCCCGCATTATACAACACCCCTTAAGGGTAACACGAAGCGTCCATTGCTTCGTGCGTGCAAGTTATTTGAACGAATCGCATAAAAATTTAAAATTTATATTTAAAATTAATGACAAATTAATAAATAATATTAATTTCATAATTTTAGGGCGAAAAATCGAAAATTTATTATCCAATTGATTTCCAATTGATATGGATTCAAGTCTAGGTCATAAAAATTTAAAATTTATCGTAAATTTACAATTTTTATGGTGGTTTTTAATCATAGGTTTCTAATTAAATTATAATTAATTATGAAAATCAAATTAATTCTAAATTATTCTAATTTTCAACAAATTAATCATAATTACAAATTAGATTGCATAATTAACAAGACTAGGCATTCAAACTTGTTAAACATATGCAGTAGGTCAATCAAAAATTCAAGATTTATCAACAAGAATCGCAAATATTTAATTTAACATCTTAAATTTACGAAATTTTGCATTCGAAAAACTAAAACCTTCGAAAAGTCATAGTTAGGCTTCGAATTTGAGAATTCTGGGTTCGGCAGAAAAATACTATTTTTGTCAAAATTTTAGAATGCCTTGTACATGCGGAATTGACACAAAAATCACTCAATTCGGATGAGTAATGAAGAAACTGCCGAAAAACTGCGTACATATAATTAAATAAACGCAATTTGCAATTAATTAACAATTACGAAAATTAATCACCCCTTTTAATTCTTGCAAATTTGTAATATTTAACCATGTTCATGCAATTTAGATTATGAAAATAATAAGGGGCTCTGATACCACTGTTAGGTTATGATACATATGACATTTACATAAATCATGCGGAAACAACCATTAACCCAGGAAACATATTATTTACACATAATCATTTAGCATAGTTTAGATGCATACTCTTTGTTGCGTGCCTTCCCTAGCTGCGCCCGAACCGAACAAGAACAAGTCTTTTAGGACTCCAAGTGTCGTCCCTCCGTAGAAAGTCCACAGCACGTCCGGATCCGCCTTAAGATTGACCAACTAGAATCGCCCTTAAGGTACTCAGAAAATTCGGCACTTTTGGGGCAAGATGGGTTTTAATTTTCTCTCAAAAAACTCACTTTTGAATACTTTGAAACTTGTATATAAATTATGACCCCTAGGCCTTTATTTATAGAGTTATGGAAAAGGAATCGTAATCCTAGTAGGATGCGAATTAATTGGAATTAGAATTCTACATGAATTCTACTTAATCAATTTATCCAATAGGAATAGACATTTAATCATACACTGACTCTTGCAGATTCAGGAATCTCGCATGAGCTCAAACTCACACACACACGGCAGCCACAAGGGCTGCCCACGCATGCGAGCAGCAGCCCACGCAGCGCGGCCCACGCATGCGCGGCCTTGTGCGCGCTGGGCTGTGGCGTGCGTGCTTGCTGGGCGATGGCCTGGCTTCGTGCTGGGCCTTCGTCCGGCAGGCCTCGTCCGATGCTAATTCGTACGATACGCTTCCGATTAAATTTCCATTTCCGGAATCTATTTCCGATACGAACAATATTTAATATTTCCGATTCCGGAATTAATTTCCGTTTCGAACAAATATTTAATATTTCCGTTTCCGGAATTATTTTCCGATTCCGGTAATATTTCCGATTCTGACAATATTTCCGTTTCCGGCAATATTTCCGATTCTGGTAATATTTCCATTTCCAACAATATTTTCCGATACGTACCATGTTTCCGTTTCCGGCAACATCTACGACTTGGATAATATTCATATTTCCGATACGATCCATATTTCCGTTTCCGGCAATATCATCGTTTCCGGAGTATTCATTTCTTGCCTGTGACGATCTTAGCTCCCACTGAAACCAAGATCCGTCGGTTCCGAATATTCATAGATGGAGTATTTAATGCCATTAAATACTTGATCCGTTTACGTACTATTTGTGTGACCCTACGGGTTCAGTCAAGAGTAAGCTGTGGATTAATATCATTAATTCCACTTGAACTGAAGCGGCCTCTAGCTAGGCATTCAGCTCACTTGATCTCACTGAATTATTAACTTGTTAATTAATACTGAACCGCATTTATTTAACATAGAATGCATACTTGGACCAAGGGCATTATTTCCTTCAATTCGGAATCGACGGATCTTGGTTTCAGTGGGAGCTGAGATCGTCACAAGCAAGAAATGAATACTCCGGAAACGATGATATTGCCGGAAACGGAAATATGGATCGTATCGGAAATATGAATATTATCCAAGTCGTAGATATTACCGGAAACGGAAACATGGTACGTATCGGAAAATATTATCGAAAATGGAAATATTGCCGAAATCGGAAATATTGCCGGAAACGGAAATATTGTCAGAATCGGAAATATTATCGGAATCGGAAAATAATTCCGGAAACGGAAATATTAAATATTTGTTCGAAACGGAAATTAATTCCGGAATCGAAAATATTAAATATTGTTCATATCGGAAATTAATTCCGAAAACCGGGAATTTTATCGGAAGCGTATCGTACGAATAAGCATCGGACGAGGCCTGCCGGACGAAGGCCCAGCACGAAGCCAGGCCATCGCCCAGCAAGCAATGGCGCGCCACAACACAGCCCAAGGCTGCGGCAGGCCTACCGCAAGGCAGGCCCAGCGCGCAGCTTAGGCCATGGCAGCCTCGTGGGCTGTGGTAGCTCGCATGGGCTTCGTGGGCGTGTGGGCTGTGCGCGGGCATGGCCTGCATGCTTGCGGGTCATGCTCGTGTGTGTGTTTGTGTCCATGCATAATTCCTAAAACTATTAGGATTTGATGTATGATTAAATTCCTATTCCTATTAGGATTATTTAATTAATTAGTGTCCTTGTAGGATTCTAAGTTTAATTCAATCGTATCCTACTAGGATTCCAATTCCCTTTCCAAACCTCTATAAATAAGGGCCTAGGGTCATAATTTATATGTATGATTGAAGTATTCAAAGGGTAAGTTTTTGAAAGAAAATTGAGCCACACTCTTGCAATAATAACCGAAATTCCTAAGCACCTTAAGGGCGATTCTAGTTGGTCAATCTTGAGGCGGATCCGGACGTACTGTGGACTATCTACGGAGGGACGACACTTGGAGTCCTAAAGACTTGTTCTTGTTCGGTTCGGGCGCAGCTAGGGAAGGCACGCTACAACATGTATGCATCTATTCTATGCTAAATGATTATGTGTAAATAATATGCTTTCCTGGCTTTATGGTTTTTCCGCATGATTTATGAATTGTCATATGTATCATATCCTAACAACACCTTTCAATTTCTTCTGGGCTTTCACTTTCTTTAACCCGTCGGGACGCTTTGGCATTCCGGCTTCATCGCTCGATCTCTTAGAACTCCCTTAACTCACAATGATTGAATCTTTACCAGGCATCCATCTTGGTAGGTGTTGCATTCCTAACCAACAATGGTGAAATGTGAAAGGTTGACCATCTTTCTGTTTTTGTCTGTAAAGTTCATGTGCTTTTGCCTCTAGGTTGTTAATAACCTCACCACTAGCTTGCACACGCTCGGCTAAACCATGTGCTGCGACCCACGAAGTAACAGCTTCGTTGATTTGACCCCAACGCTTTTTAAAAGATTTCATGGTTTTTTGTGCAAGACATTCGGATTATTAACAACTGTTGCGTCGTAAGATCCTTTGATTTCATTCCATAACGCTCCCTTTTTCCGATCTGTTCCTTTCTCCGGATCACCGGAACAATTAATGTAAGCAGACACCAAGTGTTTTTCTTCTTCTGCACACCACCTGTCCTTCTTCTGCTTCCCTTTCTTACCTTTAATTAATTTAGTGTTTTGAACTTGAACTTCATCTTCATCTTCACCGAGTGATTGCGTTGGATATTGGTTCTCAAACGGCATTCTGGTGCTACTCCAGTCACCTTCGGGAGTTGTGGGATATGGATCTACTTGTGGAGATGTTGGACGCAGTGTGCCGGGTGAGGAATGTTGTGAAGTATTCTGGTGTAAAAATGCTTGGTACATAGCAAGGAATTGAAGATTGTTTAGCATGTTTGGATCAAAATTTATGTTTGAATTTTGTTGGTAATTTGGATTTGGTTGGTAATTTGGATTTTGTTGGTAATTTTGGTTTGGTTGGTAATTTGGATTTGGTTGGTAATTTGGATTTTATGTACCTCGTGTTTGCAGCTTCACGATCTCTATCAATGTACCTACTATTCTTGTAAGATCTTCTTCTATTGTTGGATTCTTCTGCGATTGGGGCAACAATCAATTAAGCAGCTTGCTCAATTATGTAATCTTCTTCTTCATCTAGACACTCATTCACAGCGATGATGTTGTTAACATAGTCATCAAAGAAATCATCACTTGAGCTAGAAGAATTTTCATTTGGGTTCATGTTTGTAAGGAATTTGAAGAGGGGGAATCTCTAGTGTTTGTTGGAAGAAGAAGGTTGTTGTGAAAAACAAGTGCAATATAATTCTTCTTTCATAGAAATATACGGATAAGATTGCAATCTATGTCTACTGATAACTTTGCATTCCATACCTTTGCGGATAAGATTGCGATCTTTTTCTACGGATAAGATAGCATTCTATCTATGCGGATAAGATTGCAATCTATTTCTGTTGATAAGATTGTCATCCTTTATTTTTGAAGATAAAATTTTAATCTATTCATGAGAATCCAGTCTATAATTAAAATAAGAATGCAATCTATAATGTCAGTGGATAAGATATCAATTTTAATTTATTAGTAATTCCATTAACGAAAACACGATTACATTTAGCACTGAAATACAAATACATTGATCATAAAATACTAATAAATAATACATTAAACACTAAAATACAAGTACACTAATCATAAAATACTACTACATTAAGCATTAAAACACAATTACATTTATCATAAAACATGAGTTACTTCATAAACTCTTCCTTCAGCTTCGCAAGATACTCTTCCTTAAATGGTTCAAGAGACAATTTTGTCATCAACAATTGAAACATCTTAAACCTTAATTTTGTTTCATCTCGATGTTCTTAGTACTCGAGCATATCAGACATTAATTTTCTTATCAGACCTCGCTCATTAATTTGACATCCCACTTAAAGTGTTGTTGACTTCATCCAACCTAGTTGTAACACCTTTCAATTTCTTCTGGGCTTTCACTTTCTTCACCCGTCGGGACTCTTTGGCATTCCGTCTTCATCGCTTGATCTCTTAGAACTTCCTTCACTCACAATGGTTGAATCTCTACCAGGCATCCATCTTTGAAGGTGTTGCATTCGTAGCCAACAATGGTGAAATGTGAAAGGTTGACCATCTTCCCTTTGTTGTCTGTAAAGTTCCTGTGATTTTGCCTCTAGCTCGTTAATAACCTCACCACTAGCTTGCAAACGCTCAGCTAAACCAAGTGCTGCAACCTACGAAGTAACACCTTCGTTGATTTGACCCCAATGCATTGTAAGAGATTTCATGGTTCTTTTGTGCAAGACATTCGGGTTTTTAACAACTGCTGCGTTGTAGGAGTCTTTGATTTCATTCCGTAACGCACCCTTTTCCGATCTATTCCTTGCTCCGGATCACCGGAACAATTAATGTAAGTAGACACCAAGCGTTTTTCTTCTAATGCACACCACCTGCCCTTCTTCTGCTTCCCTTTCTTACCTTTAATTACTTCAGTGTTTTGAACTTGAACTTCATCCTCATCTTCATCCTCACCGAGTGATTGCGTTGGATATTGGTTCTCAAACGGCATTCTGGTGCTACTCCAGTCA